>NC_053187.1:10607812-10911718 GCF_905163445.1 Pararge aegeria | reverse complement strand
GTACATAGCAAACATTGGCACGTGCACCCACAAAAATTGTTTTAAATTTGCCCGCTGTGTAACGATCCATGAAACAAGCCTGCAATTTGCATAATTTGTAACCGCCGAGGATAGTGGTTCCACCCAAGTGATTCTTGCTAGATAAGCTATGAGATACGGTAATGGTGGAATTGCAGTCCTCATAAATACTTGATCAACAAGTTCATCGTTTTCCCCAACTACCTACATAAACCGTGCAATGCTAAAAAATAAAATGCACAAGACAATCTGTTTTTTGTTTGTATGTTTTCAACCGCTGTAAGGTTTTTGAGGAAATTTCGCAGTAATTTAGTAGACGACCATTATTATAATTATAACTTTTTATTTGTACACCAAATGAAATACCTAAATAAGCACTTACTTACCAGAAAACAGAGAAATAAAATTAGAAGCAGAATACAAGAGGCGGCCTTATCGCTTAGTAGCGATCTCTGCCAGGCAACCTTAGAATTCGGAAAAAAAAGAGGAGAACAAACTGCAGGTGGTACAAAATATAAAATGCATACGAGTACATATGAATAACTAAAAAACTTCTACTACCTACTACCAAATGTTTCGCGTTGTAGCATAAAAATAATAAATACACAGACTCGATCCCAGACGCTAAAATTCATAAAACTCGCTCTACGGCTTCTGCTTTTTAAAATTCCGGAATTAGTGGCATAAAATTAGCTTCATGATATTAATGTCCACAATTTTGAATTTTGTTGACCTGACGCATTATGGTCCTACAATTGGTCTTTGGCTGGGAGGCACAATTATATAATTTATGACCTGCCGCCCAGCCAAGCGGTTTAGCGTTCCAGTACGATGACGCGTAGAAACTGTTTAGAGTTTAGCCATTTTGGACTCCACCATCACCTACCAACAGGTGGGATTTCAGTCAAGGGCTAACTTGTAGAGTAAGAAGAAAAAATATGAGTCTTATGAAACTGCGATTTGAGAATTTAAAGAAAATTAATTTGGTTTAATAAAGTTTATAATGGAGATTCCAAATGTAATTCTCTTTATCTTCGGTCATAAAAATGAAAAAAATTAATTTCCCATCGTCGAAATCGCAGGCAAAAAGGACGTATATTCACGTATAAATTAAGCCGTCCTCAACTTTCATTTAGAAGCATGTAACTTCGGCCAAGTTATTTTACAGGAAATTTTATAACAGTGCCAACACTAACGCCTTAGTTTGCTGAGTAAATAGTTTACTTTCGGAATACTATTTTACGTGTCTACTTTCGAGATTGCTTCTTATTCAAACATTTGAATAATAAGCACGCGATTGTTAGTATATAATAAGCTTCGTTTATTTACTCTTCACTTACAACGCTACGGCTACAAATTTGTTATAATTAATACTAAGTATTACTATAAACGTGAATGTGTGTTTTTTGCTTTTTTCACGCAGCAACAGGTCAACTGGTTGAGGGGACTTTTTGCAACGAGAGAAATAGATTGTGGGCAGGAGGGTGATATTTAGTAGTAATATAGCTTTTTGTAAAAGTGTCCATCCGGGGAAGTACTATCGCGAATCGCCATGCTTATTTCTGCTGCTAAGCTGCGGGACACAATTCCGCTGGTTGATTACGTATCTCACAACAGGCTTCCGGCAGGCGCAAATCACACGATCATCGCTGTTGAACGTCATTTTTGCAAACAAAAAAAAACCAATATTAACGATTGGCAGCAAAGATTGCAAGATTTACGACTGTTGCAAACCTCTCGTAAGATACGTGATCATGTAAGGCGTGGTTATCGGCACATGAGGCTCAACACCTACGCCTCAGCTTGATGTCCTCAGGCGACAGAAGTTGTGTTTGTTGTGGGCTCTTCTTAGACCAGGGCGCGTTCGGAACCCTCGTAGCTTTAGGTTTAAGTAGGCGAACGAATTTATGACCATCCCCTTACAATTATGTAAACATATATGTATGAACGCTTTTTTTTTCTGTCGTGGTGGAAAAGCTTTATGGCTACCTCTGTCCTTTTAGGCAGGACAGAGGTTATATGGGACTCGTTTACCCGAACTAAAAACCACCACGGCATGTCCCCCTCGTTGGCTTTATTGGACGTCCGGGGAACCCGTTGTATACTTCCCAATGTATGAACGCTTACATATATGTTAACATAATTGTAGTGCCTGTGATAGCCCTATATGTATAAAGAAATTTTGAATTTGAATTTAACACTTTATTCATTTATACGCTTTATTTGTACACTACAACTTCAGAAGAAAAAAAACACTGCAAAAATGTCGGACGTGTGACTTGCATGACCTGCGAAAAGTTGCTTTGTTCATAGGCGATGGTTTTCTCTCCGTCCGACAATTAATACTATAAATAAAGGCTAGGTAGGTAGCTGCCGTAATATACTTACTACACTTTTTATCCCGGTAAAATACAGAGTTCCTATGCGCTAGAGCGCAAGTTTGTCATTAGGTTACTACTTAACTACTTTTACTTTTACCTTTCTGCAATGTAGAGTTACAGAACGCTAAGGAGTTAAATTTAAATGGTACCGAAAATACTTCCAACTCAGCAAAGAAATTTATATAAATGAAATCTGGAGACATGGAATACCTATAACATCGCCAGGGTTTTCAAATAAAAATAAAGTGCCGTCCTCGATTATCTTATTTTTTTTGGGGACAATTAAACAATACATACTTATATTAATAAAATAAAAATCATTTAGCAAAGCTCCTTTTGGGGAACTTTTTGAAACAAAACTATAAAAAAGTAGTTACCTTTCCAGAGAGTAAAAGTCCAAGGCGATCTGTTTTCGTGAGGTTTTGCATGGCGTAAGCCTCACCAGCGTGTAACGACATAACATGTGCAAAATCCGGCGACACCATCCTTTTAAACTGGAGTCTTGACACCTAAGAGGTATGTTTAAGTGTACAGACGTTTTAGTGTACTACAAGAATACAGTTGTTAGGTAATATATTAATATTTCTCTGAAAGGGTGTGATGTCTACCGATCCGCAATTGGCCAGCATGGTGGACTATAGTCCTACACAATCTGAGAGGAGACCAGTGTCCTGTTATCTGGCAAAAGATTGCAAGCAAGTGATATTCAATTGCTTAAAAGGCACATAACTTCGAAACGTTACAGGTGCGTCCCGGGGATCGAATTCCGTGAGCCGTTTCCCCGTAAGTGAGGCCGAAGCCCTAACCTGTCACCTGTGCTTGTTCACCTTATTATACTTATTCGCTTTATTATTATCAGATCAAAATAATTAAAATTTTCCAAACTCACGTACGACAAACTTTGAAAATTTACAGGTACCTGGAGGTTTAGGACTAATTTAAACTTTTAGATAGGTACCTACCTATCTATCTAAATTTGCTGCAACAAAGGTTCTGAGCAGATACTATTACGTGCTTATATACTCGTATTTTATGCACCAAATAAATTAACGAAGTTCTTCAAGGAGTCCGCAGCCTTTATTTTCTAATTAAGATACAAATCGTACCTCTCTATGAGCTATCTAAGCCCAAAACCTATCAATACGTTTGGTACTACCCGGGAATCGATCCCAGAACTTCGGGATCCGTAGGATCCAAAGGAATTAAACACTAAACCAACGAGGCAGTTAATGAAATTTAAATTTGTTATTTAAAAAAATAGGGAAATAACTGCCGTAACCGAAACGGGCATTAGTTTGTTTTGAAGAGATATATTAAAATTTGTATTTAAATTCATCCTTTTAAATAAAATATCTCTATTGATGTTTTTTAGGCTACAAATCCGCACTTGGCCAGCGCGGCGTAGACTACGGCCTAAACCCTTCTCATTCTGACAGGAGACCCGTGCCCGTGGGGCTGATGTTGATGATGATGACGATGTTTTTGTATGATAGAGGACTTTTTGTTACCTTAAAAGGTTCGAATAGTGTATGATAGACTTCTTCAAGCTCCGGATCAAATTTGACAGGTCTCATCTCATAAACTAGGTAGACAACCTGAGCAAGATTCAGGAACACGAAGCCGAAGTTCCACGAGAATGCGTCAGGTGAACAAATTACGTGCCACGCCCACACTGAGTATAGCATAAAACCTGTTAAACAAGGTGCGTATGATTTACAGAACCACCCTGATACCAGAACACCTTTTCTTTTGTAGGGAAATCCTCTTGCAACGACGAGGAGGTTATGTCGACTGGAAAATGGTTAAAGGCTATCCCTGCAACTTCCCCTCTAATTCCATACTTAAGCACGCGAAATTAACCATTTTGTATTTTTACCACTTTATATTTACTCCGAATTTACTGCGAATTCGCTTGCCTTATCCGGGAAAGGGTGACTTGGCTGGTTGCCCACATTCATTGGAGGGCTTGTGGCCCGTCAAGGAATGGGACTAGTGGGTAGGGTGGACGGCGAACGTTCGCTGCGTCCGCCGTCGGCGATTGAAGGCCGGGATCTGGAGGGTGTTTCACTTCAACCCGTTTTGCTCCTGGTGTCTTCACCACGGCCATCGCATTGCTGCTCGCGGCTAGCGAGCTGTTGTTCTGGCACGCCTCTGACGGGTGAAACTGCGCACGTCGTCCCTCAGGGTAGGTCAGCTTCGTCTGATATCCGCTGGCGAAGTCATGGTTGAATGTGAAAGCGTTCTCGTGGCTCCGCCCCTATGTGGTAAGTAGGGACACCGTGGGGTGTCAGTCACTAAGAGTTCGACATAACCTTTGCGCCTTCCCCTATAAGTTTGAGGATTTCTCCACAAAAAAGACAATTTGAATGGAACTAATTTGGCACATAGTAGGCTGTGTAGGAGAAAGATAAACGCTTACGACGATGTTGAATTGAAAACTTACACTTAGGGTACTAAAAGCTAGGGTTCTCTGCCAATGATGTGCAAGATTGTATGAAAGGGATGTGCTGTTTTTAAAAACAGCAGAGTAATTTAACGATGGCGACGGACGCCAATGTAAGATCGAGGCGAGATCGAGTATAACTTACTTAAGTAATTTCAACTAAACGAGACATTTAATTGCGTACTAAAATCCAACTCACTGACTGATTTTATTATCCTATACCAACTTCCTTGTGACCTATTCTAATTCTTTCGTGAAATTAGATACGAAGGTTGGTTTAGATACAAATAAAGAGCATCTTCAATAAAACAGTTCCGAAGCATCTACTAAGATTTACATACGCTAAGTTTAGTTAAAATAGGTTTTGTAAGAACTCTTTTACGCGGAAAATCTTAGGGCTCGTTTAACATATTACGATGAAACATACAGGGTAGACTAAAGAGAATATTTAAAAAATATGACTTACCAAATATTAAAATTGTGTGCATCCAAAGCTGTCCCTTCTTTGTACTTGGAGCGCAAAAGGCAGCCACGAAGAGAGCATTTGAGAGCTAAATTCAAATTTTATTATAAATTAATAACATGAATTCTATTTCATTTTGGTTTGCTATTTCATTTAGATTTAGTAACGTAGAGTGGATGGGGACCGTAGAAACATTGGCCCCCAGTGGCAGAGTTCAGGGGACGGCATTTCGAAAAACAAAAGTCAGCTGCCGCAATGGCGTCAAAAGCGCTTATATTAATCTTTACTTAGAACATATAATACAAATTTTTGGATAGTTCACGCAGCAACAGAACAACGGATCGAAGTCATTTTTTTACAAAAAATCATAAGTATGGGGTAAATATAAAACGCGATTCTTTTCTTACGTCCTGATACAAAAATAGATGTGTAAAAATATACTGCGACTAAGGAATATTCCGACAATACAAACACATCGCCATCTAGCCCTAAAATAAGCGAAGCCTGTGTTATGGGTAATAAGATGACTGATAAATATTTTACTGAGCAATTTACACATATACTTATATATTATAAGTACACAGATAACCACCCAGACACTGAAAAACATGTTCATCGCACCAACATTTTCCAGCTGTTATGGAAATTGAAACCACGGCCTCTCGGTCGTCAAAGTCATGAAATGTGTGGATTTTGAGAAATTTTAATATTTAAGTAGTTTTAGATCATTCGCAGAACCCGTTTTATTTCGGGACACCTACTAATATAAATCTTAATGCGATACTGAGTTCGTTGCCTTATCCACCTTTAACGAAGCAACTTTCTTAGGTAAGTCAGGAAAACTTGAAAAATAAAGCTACAGTCAGGTGGAGTCCTATCAAAAAAAGAGCTAGTTGGAAATAGGATAATGGGTAAGTTTAATATATTTTAATAGATACAAACAACAATAAAACTATAAGTATAAACAAACCTGAAATAATGGATGTTGTGGAAATCTCCATAAAGGACACCACGGCCAATACCATGGTCCTAAAAAGGAAAAGACGCAGTGTCAGAATAAATGCATACATAAGGCTTTTATTTTTAATAATATTTTCTGCCGAGGCTTCGGCTTGTTACCACCCATACCAACAAAGACGATTTTCGGTGATGCCACGTAGAAACCGATTTGGGTTATAGTTTTCATACTCTTAACGGGTAAGCCCGCTACCATCTTACAAATCATCACTTAGCAACAGGTGAAATTGCAGTCAATGGCTAGCTTGCAGTAAAAAATATAATTAGCATATAGGTAATCCATAATTTCATGTTTTATATAAATAAATACAGTTTTAACCCTTGTGTGCCTGATATAAGTTCATGTAGGTATGAAAAATAAAAAAATCTAAATATTTTAATTTTAACTTAGGAAAATTATCTCACGATGAAACAACAAACGTCGTGGGGCTTATTTACGTAAAATAAAAAAGTGCTTGCATTAGGCACTTCATGTAAATAAATATTTATAAACACATACCTGAAGGCATGGTATAGTTGGTTGACCCAAAATCCTGTAAAGTTCCATTTTCGCCGGGCCATGAAAAATTATATTCGCCAATTTCAAGATATTCACTTTTAGCATCAGATAAGCTTCCGTGGGGCATTTTAAATTTATATTGATTACAAAGAAATAATAACTAAAAAGTCGCTGTATATTTGGTGTTTTCTCCTAGCTTGTCGTTCATTCATACAATCTGCATTCATTCGCGCCAAAATCAATATCTCCACACTACAGTCCAGTGTTACATATTTTCTTTTTTTAATATTGCAACATATTTTAGTACTGTTAACGCCATCTCTGATTTGGTCAATGAATTATTAGTTTAACCATAGAGTCAAAAATTTGATATGCCAACTTTTCAGATAAATTTACAATGTTCTGACTGCTTACAGGATTTCAAAGTTTTATTATAAATTACTATATGTTTAGATGAAACTTTTAAAATATTTGGGAAATCATCATTAACTTTTTCAACAAGCTGCCAACTAGTTGTTTTCATACCTATCGCATAATTATTTTATAGCGATAGTTGTCAACTCATTGCATATTTTATTTGGGGATACAAGGATGGCCACCATTTAGCAAGTTCTGGAAAAGTTAGTGAATCGGGAAGCCGAGCATTCTTTGTCCTTGACTGCACAAAAGTTGGTCACATAAGTTCTTCTTCTTCTTCTTCTTCTTTTTTGGCTTTTAGGTGTGCCGTCACATAAGTTGTAGCAATGTGTAGTAGCTCTTTGACATTTAACCATAGATTAAAGTTATACGTCATTTTACATGAAATGTCAATATTCTATTGTCTACAGATTTCATTCCTTTACAAAAAGGTGTGATGTGCGAGCGCGATCTTAAAAATTTGTTGGAATCTACTCAAATATCAGTGAAACTGAATAAGAATATGCGGTAGCAGAAAGCAATACGGAAATAATTTATATCATTTTAATTATTATGCCCTAAATTTTTTTTTGCTTAAAATAGTTTAACGGGGATGTTGAACATGAATAATGCCTCGGTCGCCAATGGTAAGTGTAGATTTACTTTATAATTCTTTAGAATTAAACAACAATTTATCAAGTGACTCATTTAATTTAAACGCATGCTTTTAAGTTATGTGGTTTTGCATTCAAACCTTACGAAGGGGTTATGTTTCATAAGACATTCAAGATCTATTCAGTACCTGTATAGGAATTAGAGCAAGTAATAACATGCAGTTATAGTATGTGGCTGACAAACACATCAATAGACTGTATTTATTTGTTATTAATAACCCTTGCGGTCTTAAGTACCTAATTATTGTTCACATTAAAGTTTTCAGTCTACAAACAATTGAAAAAAAAATAGGTTTCATTAGTTATGCTTAGTTGTGCAATAACTTTCACAAGTAAGGTGTATATTTTATCAATTTAGCTATCTTTGTTGCCTTGTCTGCAGTGTCTATCAAACTATAATATCTTATTCTCTTCATATGACACACTATTCCTGAATACCATATACTTAAAAACATTATGTTCAATTAAAATTGATTGTTTCACTATTAATATAATAACTGTGTGGACAAGAAGAAATTGTCATTAAAATAATATTTTTAACATTTATTAAATTTCTTGTACTGTTGCAAATTCAAACTAACATCCAAAAATGAAAGAAACTCTTGAGTTTTATTCCTCTTCATAGGCATTCATATACATGGGCATAATTTATGCTTTATTTATTTATGTCTTTTCTAAACCCCAGTGGTTTCTTAGTGTTGTTTACTAAATTCTTTCATATGTCACAAATCTCAGCTTTCAATTTACTTTTGTTAAAATATGACTGTAAGTAAATACTCCACAGTTTCAGCAGTCATTTTGCCTCATGGTATTTTTCTTTCTACCTTATCTGCAACTTTTAGTCTGATCCAGCCATTTATATTGGGCATGAGTGAGGCAATATGACAAAAACAGGAATATGATTGGATTGTTTGGTCTAGTGTTGATTGAATATTTATTGCTCAGCATAGATTTATTAGGAGAAATTTCCACATGCCAAGTAAATCATTATATGTTGTCAATCTAACAGGTGTCTACTAACGCAATTTTTTATGGTGAGGAATTGCTATTCAAAGAAATAAATATACATTAATACTACCTTTGATTGACTTGTCTGATTCCTCAATGTAAATTTACAACATATTTCCCTACATGCTTGGATCAATGGAATCTGAGATCTCATTGCTGAATTAAAAAAATTTATGTCCTATCATAGCTATGCAGTAGGTTATCCTTTTGTTTTCCTTATCCTAAGGTTGCCTGGAAGAGATCGCTACAAAGCGATAAGGCCGCCTTTTGTATACTTCTTCTGTCTGTGTTTTATTTTATTCTTCTGTATTTTTATTTGTGTGCAAATAAAGAGTATAAATAAATAGCTAGTAGGTTTCCAATTGTCAAACTTTTCTCTTTCAGATGACTATGAAGTTATTGGCGAAACTCATTGGCAAATATTGGAGAATAATGGCGAAGACCATGTCATCAAAATATATGGTTACAAGTATTCAAAAATACGTGCAATAATCTTTCATTCCATTTGCATAGTACTATGTGGGCTACCATATTTTGCTTTGGCCTACTATCCTACATTAAATCTATTCAAATACTTAAAACGTAGTTTGAAAATGGCTGAAGAAGTATGTGGTAAGGAAATACTATGTTTTTATACCTATTTAATTCTTTATACAAATATGTCATTCCTTTCAATACTGATTTGTGCCAGGAACAGCAGCATCTTCTTAACTAATATTTGTTTTGCTGATTCAGTATTTGCTTGGCAGAGTCCAGCCCGCGCCAAAATATCCTCGGGTACACTGATGTGTTTTTTCTTAAATTTTTAATGAAAGTTTGATCAATACAAGACATTCTTAACATAGTAATGATTTTTTTTCTTAATTTCTATTTATTTTAGTAATGGATGGAGAGGGCTCTTTCAACATTGAGAGTGTCCATGAAATCGATCTTAGCATCTCCAGCCATACTGATAACAAACTTCGTTACTTCATATACCAACACAGCCGCTATATCTGGCTGAATGACCATGGAGCGTTCATCAATGTACTGGCACTAAATGAAAAAATAACCATTAGCTTATTGATGGAAAATATGTCCGGTATAAATAAAAGGCAACAGAATGAACTGTAAGTAGAGCCTTTATCTTTTAAAAATTATATATTTCTCAACATTGTATTTTAAAATACTTGCCGTGCTTATTTTGCTGTTTGAATAATAATACAGGAATATGGGTGCTTCACGAAAAACCTCCACAAAGAATTTAATGATCGCTACATGCTACATATTTAATATTTTGCAGCTGTTCTTCTGCAAAATATTAAATAAAAATGAACGAATATAAAACCATATGGAAATCATACTATTATTATAAATGCGAGAGTGTGTCTGCTTGTTACCTAAGTGTTCAACCACTGCAGATTGACAAAATTTGGCACAAAGTATCCTTGAGACGGCCATAGGATTCTTTGTATCTCCGAAAAGCACCCTGGGACAATTCCGTCACTGTATTAAAAATAAAAGGTTCTTTACCTATGTAGCTTGGCCGCTGCCAATCCGATCTCCACGAAATTTTGCATAGAGATAATAAATGGGTCCTTCGTAATTGAAAAAAAACTAATCAAACGTGGACAAAGTCGTAGCTTGCGTAGTATTTAATAAACAAGATATTACGCATCGCTCTAATTATTAATATTATATTATTAAGATTAGAAATATTCTTGTTGTGGCATTGCTGAAATCTAAAACATTTTCCTAAAATTCTGAAGTCTCCTATAAAATATGTCAACAAATATTTTATGATAAACTTTATATTTTAATCTTTTAGGATAAAGTTGTACGGAAATAATTCAGTGGAAGTTGAAGTAAAAAGTTACTGGACATTATTCGTAAACGAAGTTTTCAATCCGTTTTATCTATTTCAAGTGTTCTCTATTGTTCTTTGGTCATTAGACGAATACTATCAATATGCAACATGTGTTTTCCTCCTTTCGACGGGATCTTGTATGATGTCACTATATCAAACTAAACAGGTAAATATATCTTACATACAACAATGGACTTACCAACAAAAGAACAACGAGGAAACTTTTTCTAGTAATCTAAAAAGCAGTTGTCTAATATGAATTGTACTACAGATAGTTTTAATACAAACTACTATACAATATTAGTTTATATCAGATTTTAAGTTAATCCACATTGCTTCATACCAAATATCTAGTTTAGTTTTGCTTCTCTTCCCTAAGAATTTCAAATTTTTTTGTCATTTACAATTAGATTTTTACTTTATTGGGATTCCAAGTTCGAATGCTGACTGAGAAATAATATAGAATTAAATCTGTCATTTTCCACAGTTCTTGATACCTGTATATATTCATAAACTAATAATAGTTGACTCAACATACAAATACCACACTATGTAGTTTCTATCCTTGTCTTGCAATTTACAATAATTTAGTTGAAAGTTATGAAAATTCCTTCCGCAGATGAGCATAAATATTCACAATATGGCTGGCTCGACAAGCTTATTCACGGCAACAGTTCTCCGTCTCACGCGGACTGGTCGCGAGGAATACGTAGTGAACGCCAGCCGTTTAGTGCCCGGTGATGTGCTGGTCTTACCGCCCGATGGATGCGTGATGCCTTGTGATGCTATGTTGCTGACCGGCACTTGTATTGTCAACGAATCTATGCTCACTGGTAAGTAGCGACTAATTCATCATCTTCATCATCATATCCATCCAGTACCGGCCTACTACAGAGCACGGGTATCCTCCCCCAATGAGAAGGGTTTAGGCCGTAGTCCACAACGCTGGCCCATTGCGGATTGGTGGACTCCACACACCCTTGGGAACATTATGAAAAACTTTTAGGCGTGCAGGTTTCCTCGAGATGTTTTTCTTAACCATTCAAGCTTGTGATATTTTTAATTGCCTGAAACTAACTAAGAGAAGTTAGAGGTGTGAGAGGCCCCCCGGAAGTAAAGCCGAAGTCGCCACCACCAGGCTGTCAATGCTTACCAGGTTACCCCCGTTTTAACTATGTAATGAAGAATAACTTGCTCGACGTTTTTATTTCATAAAAGTTAGATTCGTTTGTAGACCTCCAGTGCGGTGCCGCGTATATACCATGGCGATATGTGTAGTTTTCATTCACATTATAGAAAAAATAACAGTGCAATACATATACTGTACATAATGGAATTCCGCCTGCTTCAGTCCAATATGAAATTAAACTTTAAATAACGAGTTTCCTTATGCCCATTTTCTATATTCAATCTGTCCGTAATCTTATATTTAGGTATTATTTAGCAACGTTGTTAGTGTCCATACAATTTTTACCAAAACAAAAACTACGTTGCTTAGCAACTTATCAACAGATTACAGATAGATTGAATATAGAAAGTGTACGTTAGTATACACGCTAACACTTGAAGCATATAAACGAACGATGATTTTTATGCGTCCTTATCAACTAGCAATGTTTTCAAATGCATTTCCCCTAAGTATCAATAAATGTTTAATAATAGCATGCTATTGTGGTATCATGAAGCTGAAGCAATTCAATAAGTAATTTTTGTTAAAATGAATATAATTTATTATGGACATTTTAATGGAACCAATCTGATAACAATTTAAGTTCAACTCTTTCCAATAAACATCGGTGAAAGAAATCGTCGTTTATGTAGATACAATTCAATGAACGATGTTGTCGGTCGTTAACTGGAGTTAATTCACTGTAAGTAGTTTATTTAACTCGCATCAAGTGGTTGAAAACTGTGTCGTACATTTAAGACACAATTAATTATGTTGGACTCCCAGAACGTAAAGGTTTCTTATGCAATAACCCAGAATTTATGATAGAAATGTCTAATGACGAAAGAGTATAATTCATATCATAGAAAAAAATGTTTTGGGCTTTTAACTGATTTTCACAGTAAGAAAGTTTTGAGAAAATCTTCCTTTTTATACCAACTTTAAAAGTATCCTAGAACCTCATTTCTTTTTATTCACTTATTTGATCAGGTCTGATGGATGATTTGCGTATTTATTTTTTCGGTCGCAGAACTTCCTCGGGGAATGGTCTATAATTAGCTAAATAACGTACACGAAAATAATAATAAGTACCTACGCGTCAAATTGCTGAAAATTGCTGAATATTTAGGGAAGTTTTAATTTAAAGCCAAAACGTAAGAACTAATATATCGTTATTGGTTTTGCGGAAGAGGTTTATTAATGACAAAAGTTCGTTTATTTTTTTAGGAAAAATGTCTTAGTATAGTACGATATTGCTTTGTTGTAACGGTACGAGATCAGAATTTATAATGAATTGCCTGCCGACGGGCAATACCCGCAGTCTTTATTCGCGTGTATATCGAAAATAGTAATGGAATTACCGATGTAGTTTCCCTCTTTTAACTTACTAGAAGACTTCAAATTTAGAATAACGTTAATCTTTTAATCGTGAAAGTGTGATTTAATTGATGGTCGTAAATTTACTACTGCTGGTCACAAGCTTTTTCTCTCTATATGAAGATTTACAGCATGAACCCTCCGTATGATAAACGCATATTATTCTCTGTTTTAGGGAATTAAAATAAGTGCTCAGCTAGTTCCACATAATATTATACATACAAATTAAAAACTATTTATAATAAGTAATAATACAAGTCCAAAGACCGACACAATGTAGTGATTTTTGCAATATTGCGATGTAGGTATTGTATTTGTTAATCAATAACAAAGGCGGCCCCTTCCCTTTTTTTTTGTTTATATGTGTTAGATACAAATTATAAATTATATTACACTAATTATAATTATATATTTGCTGTTTTGTTATAATTAATTCACTCTAAAATCTCACCAACTCCATAATTGCCCAAAACGCTTGCAGTATTAGGTACTGGCACTTTGGGTGGCTTTGGTTTGGTGTGGTTTTTTGTTTCACAGTAACTTCCATTATTTATATTTTTAGGTGAGAGTGTGCCTGTGATGAAAGGACCTCCTTGTATTTCGACAGAGGCATATTCAACTGAAACGCACAAAAGACATACGCTTTTCGCTGGCACTCACGTAATTCAAACAAGATTCTACGGAAACAATCAGGTATTAATATTGAAATTATGACATTTCAGTGTTTTGAACGTTGTTTTTTAATTTAAGTTTTATTATACACAGTTCGTTATCGTTGCAAAAACGTTGCAACGATCTTACTGCGCAGGATACGGTTTATACAAAATACATAAGAATCATTTATTATTTCTTTTTATCTTTTTATTATTATAAAACGCAACTTTAATGATCAGTTCGTACTCTCAAAAACGTTGCAACCATCTTACTGCGCAGGACACGGTTTATACAAAATACATAAGAATCATTTATTATTTAATTTTTTTTTTATTATTATTATTAAACATAACTTTAGTGATCGTTACACTAACGCTTAAAGTTAATAATCTACTGAATTCAAACTCTATATATGACTATGAATTTAGAAGTGCTTTTCTTATGTACTTATTACTGGCCCACACAAAGTTTTGGCTCTCATTCAATTGTAAAAATTGCATGCGCGTCGAACGTCAAGGGTCTTTTTTTTCTCAGAAGGCGGACCTAATGCTAAAGCATTTTCTTTCCAACTTTCTGACATTCCAGAAAAACGAGTGTGAGTGTGTTCAAAAAAAACTCGATACAAAAATAACATTACATATTATATATTAATAAAAATGATATTAGATATTATAGACAGATGCATACGTATATAATCCATAGAAAAAATGATATACTTACATACGTACATTACTTTCAGGTCTTAGCCAAAGTCGTACGCACCGGCTTTTACACTGCCAAAGGAGAGTTAATCAAAAGTATTCTGTTCCCGAAGAAGTTTGATTTTCAATTCTACAAGGATGCCGTCAAATTTGTTATATTCATGTTCTGCATTGCCGCAATCGGAATGGGATATTCGATATGGCTCTATGTCGTCAGAGATGTAAGTACATAATCTGTATTATAAAAATGGAATGGTGCTGACTCTGTGGTACAATTCTAAAGGAATTGCTGACCTTTTCACACTATTATCCCCTGGAAAAAGATAGCACTATATTTAGACATGTGTGCAACAGAATTTGCACAAAATTTAATATTAATAGTCCAATTCGTGAGGAATGTCGTTTAACATAGGGCTAGGGGCTTAGGGGCCGAGAAAAATAACAGACCACGCTAACGAAACGACGCGGTGGGTCTGTATGGAAAAATATAACGCCGCTCGTAAGTAATATGTCAGGCTTTTTGACGCGCATGGGGTAGCGCCACTGTGGTTTTCAGTGGGTGATCTCAGGTTCGATCTCCGGTTGGGGCAATTTGAGAATTTAAAATTTCTGAATTTTCTCTGGTCCGGTCTTGTGGGAGGTTGCGGCCATTGCTTGTTACCACCGTCAAATACGTGCTCGCGTATTAAGCGATTATTTGTATGGGTTTAATATAACTGCGATGGGTTTAATATAAATGTTAGGGGTCTAACAGGTTAGCCCGTTATTATCATAGACTGCATCATCACTAGCAGGTGAGATTGCAGTCAAGGGCTAACTAGTAGTGATATGAAAAAAAGGCGAGCGATGCGACGCGGTAGGCCTGGGTGGTATATAGTGTAGAATAGCTCATGAGAGTATGTTAATGAAAAAAAAAACTTTTTCCGGTTTCCAGAGTCCTATAGGCAGAATAGTGCTGCGAACGCTAGATATAATAACGATTGTGGTGCCACCGGCGTTGCCTGCTGCCATGACAGCTGGGATTGTTTACAGTCAGCAGCGTCTCAAGCGCAATAAGATCTTTTGCGTGTCACCGCCTCGCATTATTATCTGTGGGAAGTTGCAGGTCATGTGCTTCGATAAGGTAAGCTCATTTGGTATTTCTAGCGCAGTTGTGTTACCGCAAACGAACACAGTTCTTACGAAAATTTTCCCTTGTGCAAAACGGGGTAACGCCGTTACCTCAAAAATGAACACAGGACAACATTACAATGACGGCCGATTGGCGCAGTGGGCAGTGACCCTGCTTTCTGAGCCAAGGCCGTGGGTTCGATTCCCACAACTGGACAATATTTGTGTGATGAACATTAATGTTTTTCAGTGTCTGGGTGTTTAACTATATACTATAAGTATTTACGTATATTATTCATATAATTATTCATCAGTCATCTTAGTAACCATAACACACGTTACGCTTACTTTGGGGCTAGATGGCGATGTGTGTATTAAAAAAAAAAATTGGTTGAGTATTATCAGGGCCGCTACGTACACAATGCCGTACGTATTGTATGTACGCATCGTATATACGTACGTGTGATCAATGAACACGATGTTGATAATAATTTTAGCAGTTACTACTGTGGTTACTAATGTGGATTGTACTTATATATATAGTTGGCCTGCGCGCGATGCAACAGTACCCGGCGCATCTCTGCTTGTGAAACACGGTGTATCAATTATATATGTGTCCCATTAACATCTTTTATTTCGAGTACTACCTTTGACACCCCAGCACGGCTAGCATGAGCAGGATACAATTATCTCCCCGGGGAAAGGATAAAAAATTTTCGTCTTCCACAGCTTTATCGACTCTCAGATCATTGGCGCACAATTGGAAATAGTATCCAAATAATATAATTGCAATAATAATAAGGGTAAAGTTTTCTATTCCATGTTCCCGAGCTTTAGCAGGTGGACACGTTAATTATATCCCTCAGGGGATATAATTTTTGTCTCCTGCCCGTGCTAGCCCTGCAGGATACCTAAGGAAACACTGGTAACTTAACAGATGGAACTATATATATAAGTACAATCCACATGTATCCACACTACTTAAAGCTTTTTTGTGACAAAGCTCGTCTAGGGAAGATTTGCCGCCATTGTTATTTCTGCTGCAAAACAGCATTGTCGCAATGCTGTGTTCCAGTCTGAAGGGCGTAGTTGCCGGTTTAATCACAGACACATGAGGCTTAACACCTACGACTTATGTTGATGGACACAGGATGGCACATTGCAAGACCTGTGCCTGGCATGCCCTGCGAAGTGTTGCCCTGCTTATATGCTATGGTTTTCCACCTACCATCAGGTCAATTATGACCATTGCTTGTTTGAAAATTTCTTTATTTTGTCAATAAAATGTAACAAATGTTGAACAATAGATATAATAAGTTAATAATAAATAAACAATTTTGTTTAGGCTAACACACCTTTGTAAACATATACAATGAGTAAATAAAAATACAGTAACTAAAACTTAACCTTATCACCTACGCAAAAATAAACGTCACACTTTTTTTTACCTTATATGAACGTTCTGCTAATTATAACTATTAAAAAAAAGTTAAATATTGGTTGTGATTGTGTGACTAGGCGCTTTTGTCACTTGTGCGTTTTAGAATAAAAGAACGAATGTACTAAGAAAGCATATTTTAATAGATCTTCCAAAAAAAATAGACTTTTCAGATATATCTAGTTGTTGCGGACTAAAGCAAAACAAGATTAATGTTCTGAAACAACATTGTATCATAGACTCCTGATTCTATCGTAGATGCTTTATTACAGACTGGAACCTTAACTGAGGACGGGTTAGACCTGTACGCAGTTATTCCTTCCAACTCCGAAGAGAAGTTCGGTCGCTGCATCGACGACATTGCCGCTCTGCCTTCGAAGAGTCCCCTAGTCCAAGCTTTAGCCTCTTGCCATTCACTCACCAGCATTCAAGGGCAACTTAAAGGTGACCCTTTGGATTTGAAGATGTTTGAGTTTACACAGTGGGTAAGTAAATTTCTTGATTTATTTACCGATTTCAAGAGAAGCCCTTAATTAAAGCATTTAGATACTGTATTCTTTAAATCTGGAAAAAAGCGTGCACTGCACAGAATATTTTATGAGGGAAAAATACTTTATGAGGCAAAGGGACTCGCGTTTTATTTGTTTGTTTGTACTACGCACAGAACCGTATCGTATTTTGTACATTTAGTTACCACTAGAAAAGCGCGCGTCGCTTCGTGTACTAAAATTTACATTCTTATATCGATTATATCGATGATACCTGTCGTCGTGGTTTCTTGCTTCAATTCCTGTTAAGTTCTGTAATTGTATTTTTAGGTCCTCGAGGAGCCAGGTCCTGAAAACACCAGATATGATAACCTAATGCCAGCTATCGTTAAGCCTGTAACTGCCAATGGAGATTTGCAAAATTTGGATAACTACGATCCCTTCACCATGGAAATGCCGTATGAGGTCAGCTTTTACATATAACTCACAGCAGCATTAGTGGTGGGGATACTCCGCTATACTTCGCCAAATCTACTAGCATGGAACTTTTTTCCACGTTTTTGATACGCACTACTAATATAGGTAATGTTTGTTCAACTTTATTGCAAATGCCTTATAAAAAAAATACGTTATAATAAAGGACTCGGTTTAAAATTATGACTTAGAAGAAGGCGGGTAATACTGGATATTTAAATTGCTTTAAAAGCACATAACAGTTGCGTACTGGGATTCGAACTCGGGCCCCGAAAGTGATGTCGAAGTCCTAGCCACTGGACTATCACCGTATCAGTCGCTTCAATCTGCTTGATCATATATAATAGTCGGACTCAAGCATATATCCTCGTTTTTACTATAAGTGAAAAATATTTAAATCATCATAAAAGGGGTCCTTTTCCTAAAACTCGTCTCTGAAATCAGTCTCCGATTGCGTGCATTTGTGTTAAACACGAAATTATTCGCGACTGTGTACCCACTTTTTTTAACAATAAGTTTTTTATGAGCTTTTTCTTGAAAAGTATTTTGTTCTGAAATTTGAATATGAATCTCGAACCTTCCTCAGAATTCAAGATGATAGTTCACCTCGCTTATTCTTTTTCTATACTTGTTATTGATATACGCAGCATTTGTGTACAGTGATTGTATGTGATAATTTTTAAAATGATATTTATCTATGTTGTAAATGTATCTGATACAAAAAGAAACCAAACAATAACACTAGTTTCATTTACATTGCAAAATGGGACATTATGTAGGGATATAAAAATTGGTACTTTGCGTGAATCTTTATTTCTATTTGGCCGTGGGTTCGATTCCCACAACTGGAAAATGTTTGTGTGATGAGCATGAATGTTTGTCAGTGTCTGGGTGTTTATACTTATTTATATTCTAAGTATACATGTATATTATTCATAAAAGTATTCATCAGTCGTCTTAGTACCCATAACACAAGCTACGCTTACTTTGGGGCTAGATGGCGATGTGTGTATTGTCGTAGTATATTTATTTATTTATTATTTTATTAAGATTATTCAGTTATTTAAAAACACAATGTAAAAAAGTTTTACTTTTTTTTATTTCTAGATTGGTTTGCTGCGCAGATTCCATTTCTCATCATCCCAACAATCAATGGGCGTTATCGCCAGAGTCCTCGGACAACCACAGATGGTATACTTCGTGAAAGGAGCGCCCGAAAAGGTGTGTGAATCTACTAGCTTTTGCCCGGGACTTCCTCCGTGTTTGTTTGGGTTTTAAATCCTATCTTGGACCCAAGCTACCTCCATGTTCATTTACACAAGATTGGCTGTGAAGCCGTTTTTAATACTTGCTGGTAATTATGGCTTTATATAAACAAAGCAGGAACGGTTTTATTATGTTTTTCCGAGATAAAAAATATACTATATTTATAAGTCCCAAAAAGATTAAAAATAAACTTTAAATACAATACAGGTTGCAGGTATGTGCGATCCGGTGTCGTTGCCAGACAACTTCAGTATGATACTCAACGAATACACGTCCAACGGATTCCGAGTGATCGGCCTAGCCCACAAGAAGCTGGACCGTAAAATGAAGTGGGTGGACGCACAGCGGCTCAAGAGGGAGTCCATAGAGTGCGATATGACGTTTTTGGGCTTTCTAGTCATGCAAAATAGCCTGAAACCGGAAACAACGCAAGTTATAAAGGAGTTGCACGACGCGAATATGAGGCAAATTATGGTCACCGGTAAGTTGTTTTACATTCGCTTAAAAAGTTAATAGATTGGATAAGCAGTATTATTTTTTACATGTATTATTTTGTAGGGGACAACATAATGACCGCGATGTCGGTCGCCCGCGGTTGCTGTATGGTTCAACCTCATCAAAGGCTAGTTCTGATCACGGTTGGCCAACAACAAACTACTGACACACGGCCGGCATTATGTATGGAGGTAAGAAAAAAATTCTCACATACTAATATAAACCCGGATTCGCAAGTGACAAAGCCGAAAATCGAACTGAATTTTCATTTTAAATTATTGGGGGCAGCGAGATTTGAATGTAAGGATACGCGATATAGCGGGCCAACATTAAAATATAGCGTTTCAAACAAAAGAAGAACTTTTCAAAACAGTTTATAAATATAATAGGGTGTCCCAAGGTAACAAACAAAAGTACAACTAAATTTAGACTGAATTTAAAAGTCATGGGGCGTAATTTTATTATTACCACTTTAACCTTGATATTGTTAAAGTCGTTTTAACTCATAAACCACATTTTCTCTTTTTTTTTATGTTTTTGTAGGTGGTTGGCGAAGGTGGCCCGCCTAAGTTATCGATAGACGCGTACGTGTTGGCTATGGAAGGCAAGACCTGGGCCGTAGTACGGACGCACTATCCGGAACTGATGTCCACTATTGTAAACCGAGGTCAGTGATAGCTTGTTTGTATTTCTCACAAACTATTGTATTTTCACCTGGAACGGTAAAATGTTTGAGCTGTTTAGATGTGCTATTATTTCGTGTACTTCACTCCAAAGTGTTGTAGCGGGACGTTTATTTTTATTCATTTATTTATTCATAATACACACCAGCAAAAAATTCAATTATTTGTTCGAATTACAAATTCTGTCTAGTGCCATCACAGTAATCAATTATGATAAATAGCCTGTATCCTTACTTAAGGATAGGGCTATCGAATCCGTGAATTTCAAATTCGGTTGATAGTTTTAGAGTTTAGAGATCTGTTCATAGCTCCATTATTTGTCTAGATAAGATGTGATGAGTTTATGCAAATGGAAAGCTCCTTCGGTCAAGTCCGATATACATTCTGATACGGTAGCTAGGTACGGGTACAGATAGGTAAATATCGTGAAGTGAAAATCATTTAAGAAGGCTGCCATGTGAGGCTGTTCTGTGACTGCAAGAACCAGTCCTATATGTATCGAGAGAGACCTGTCTGTGGTTCATATATAACTGTGTAACATTTTTGCAGGAATGATCTTCGGGCGATTTGGGCCAGACCAAAAAACACAGCTGATTACCGCCCTTCAAGGCGAGGGCTTGGTTGTGGGTATGTGTGGAGACGGCGCCAACGACTGCGGTGCTCTGAAGGCCGCACATGTGGGCATCTCGTTATCCGAAGCGGACGCATCAGGTAAACTAACTATTTCCGATTAGATTGATTTTCAGTTCTGCACTAACCCAGGCTTACAAAATTGGTACTCTTGCCTCAAACAGCACGTTAAGCTGGATAGAAACAGGCGTTCATTTGCGAAAATCCATGATATATTATGAAAATTAAGCTTAATTTGCTATACTCTGCGAAAAGCAGGAGATTCTGTGTGGTGTAATTTATAATTTCTGCAATCCTTATACTCCACACCAAACAGATCTTCGACAATGTACCCTTTACGCACGTTTCGCTCTGAAACCGGAGCATCTATATTTTCATATATATTTTTTATACTGAAATTGCTGCACCAACCCGTTCCTTCGTTTTTTTTTTCCTACCGTCAAAGGTTGTCTGGAAGAGATCGCTTTAGTGATAAGACCGTCTTTGCACGCTCTATTTTATTTTTATATTTTTAAGTTTCTTCTGTTTTTGTGTTTAATTTATATAAAATGTGTGTGTGCAATAAAGACTAAAAACAAACTTAAAACAAACAAACATCCTCAGGAGATGTATGTCATCATCATCATCATCATCATCATCATCATCTTAATAATGAACGTCAGAGCATCAGATACGGGGCCCGCATTGGAGCGGCGAGGTTGGCTAACTCTCTTATAGCTTCTTTCCTATGAGAGTGTAAGGATACACTATACTATGAGTTGTTAATAGGCTGATGATGTCCGGAAATGGACTACACTAAGCCGTCCATCAGTCTGCCTGTCTGTCAGCAATAGGTAGATAGTTGAAATTTTCACAGAATATGTATTTCTACATATGCCGTTATATCCCCAAATAATAAAAATAGAATACTTATAACATCAAAGATATCCGAAAGAACTCGGAATCGGCTCTAACGATTTTCATTAAATTTAGTATACAGGGGGTTTCGGGAGCGATAAATCGATCTAGCTAGGATTCAATTTTAAAAAATGTCATTTTATTCGCGTTTTCCGGTAATAACCGATTTGGTGCAGACGAAGTTGCTCTGGTCAGCTAGTGTGATTTATTGGAAGTTTAATCTATGTAATTGGTCATATTGCACCTTGGTACGGAAAACTTCGTCTGCAAGTCTAACTTGCACTTAGTTGGTTTTGTTATACAGGATGCAAGCTTAATATTAATTTCCCAATTGGGTAACATATACATTTTCAAATTCATTATTCTTCATCTTATTAAACCAATACCAGCCCACTATAGGGCAAAGGGTCTCCTCCCACAATGAGAATGGTTTAGGCCGTTTTCCACCACGCTGGCCACCAGTGCTGATTGGGGCATTATTCTTCACCGCTAAATAAAGCAATTGCCTTTACTTTCCGAAACATGCGATAATTAATACATATTAGAATTAATTAAGCTTATAATTTTTTTATTTTATTTATCTTCACCAGTGGCAGCGCCGTTCACGTCACAGGAGCAGAACATTCGCTGCGTGAAACTTCTAGCCCTGGAGGGACGATGTGCGCTGAGTACTTCTTTTGCGATCTTCAAATACATGGCTCTCTATTCGCTTATCCAGTTCTTCTCTATTCTCATCCTTTATAATGTGAGTATTGTTTTCTTTTCTGATTAATAACATCTTACATGGAACGGGGCTTCAATATTTTAAGTGTTTTTTGAAAGGACGAATAATTCATTTGTTTAAGTTTGTATTTATTTAAATCCCTCTCAGAAATTACAAACACACACACACACACATACGCATTCACATAGGTACATACACCCACGCACACAAGTAGCGTAGCTTATGTTAGTCTCTGTCCTTTCAACTAAAAATCAAGCTGATTGGTTTCTTAGTTCGGGCGAAAAGGAAGGAAAAACAAAAAAATAATCAAACACATTCGCATTTATAATATTAATATGGATTTTGTTTGCAGTTCTACTCTATCCTCGGTAACAACCAGTTCCTGTACATTGACTTGGTGCTAACCACGATACTGGCTTTATCCTTGGGCCGGGCGTCCCCCGGGCCCTTGTTGACGAAGCAAACTCCGCCAGTCTCTCTAGTCGCTATAGCTAGTATACTGCCACTTATCATGCAGGTGTTGCTCGTACTGACCATACAAATGGCTTCAATCTACCTCTTACAGTCTCAAGTATGGTGAGTTTTTTTTTTGTTATTTATTCCATTACAAGTTAGCAGTAGATCTCACCTGGTGGTAAGTTATGACGCAGTCTAAGATGATGTTATTGTGTGGGCTAACCTGTTAGGGAGTATGGTAGTCACAAATCTGAATCGGTGGTAGCTAGCCTAGAAAATTCTGAAATTGTTAATTCCCAAATACCCCTGACGGGAATAGAACACGTGACCTCGTACTTAAATTCGTAGCGTATCCTTTAGAATCGTTGTGATTTGGAACCTTATGAAACAAATGTACGTCACGATAAAGTAACAATCACATATGTATATGTAAAGAATAAAGTCTGCGAGAGAATGTGATAGAATACTTATTTTGTTTACCATGGAAACTGAATAATATGTAACCAAATATTTTACATTAAAATATCAAACATTTTTTAAGCTCGCATTTATCGTAATACTCCTTATATTCTATATCCATCTCAATCTCTCGAAGGCTATTTTTTTAAGTTTCGTATTTATAGTATTTATCTTTTCACTATAACAAATTAAGACAATTTTTAAAAGCAGACACTTAAAGTAGTAAAAATTCTAAAGATTGTTAAACTATAAAATGATATTGGAAAAGAGCAATCTGCTGAGTTTCTTGCCGGCTCTTCCCAGTGGAAGCTGCCTTCCGGACCGGTGGTAGAGTCACTACAAACAGACTCACTTGATGTTTCAAAAGTGCTTATACTAGACCTAGAGTTAAGTTAGAGTTGGAAATAAATGAATTTAGAATTATGAGATTTTTTTTTATAATACAATAGGCGGCCATATCGCTTAGTAGAAATCTCTGCCAGGCAACCTTACTCAGATTACGGAATCTAAATTTATCTCCTGAACTCCTACCATTTTAACATTAAATTATGTAAGGTCGCTTGGACGCAGGTTCCGCTTTTAACTCTCACAAAATGGAAAAGTGTGTAACGATGTTTACCAATTGTTTAAGGTTCGATCCTGTGCAGGGTGGTCCAGATGTGGAGCAAGTTATGTGTTGGGAAAACACAGTAATATTCATAGTTACATCATTCCAGTACTTAATAATGGCTTGCGTTTATGCTAAGGGCTGGCCCTTCCGTCAGCCATTTTGTGCTAACTGTGAGTATAAAAACAATCACATTATTGTCTTAAGCTTGTAGTGTACCACTGCATGGGCAAAGCTTCATAGTAGAAGAATTCAAGAAGAATCCGCGACTTTAATGACCATTATTGCATAACAACCGGGATAGGTGGCTTAACGAGCTCTCTTACGTGAATCTCGCGGTTAGACAACGCTAATTTCTGGACTGGTACTGAGAAATTGACCGTTAAACCTAATTTTCAAATGACGATGTGAGAGCGTGATAATAAAAAAAACCTGGATAAAATTATTATAAGACTCAGTTTTAAGTTTACAAATGTAAATAACGCCATCATCTCACTACTATACACAATTTTTGTCTTAATGTACGCATCATAAATGCAATCTATAACTTGAATAAAATATTTTTTACAGTGACTTTGTCAGTGACTTGGGCTTAGAGTCAGCTTAGCGACTCGTTGAGTTATGGCGGTAACTCTGGTTCTTCTTGGAATCTCCTTTTTCTTCATTTGATCGCGTAGAGATACTACGAGCATCGTTATCTCCATCGCCTGCTGAGTTATTCTGCACCTTCTTATAAGACCAATAGTTAGCGACAATATAACGTCTCGTTTTGTTTGGTTTTCTTTATAATATAAATTGAAGCGGTAATAGCCCAGAGATTAATAGGGCCGAGTTCGAATCCCAGCACGCACCTCTAACTTTTCTAAGTTATGTGAGTTTTGTAAGTAATTAAATATCACTTGCTTTAACGGTGAAGGAAAACATCGTGAGGAAACCTGCATGCCTGAGAATTCTCGATAATTTACTCAAAGGTGTGTGGAGGCCACCAATCCGCAATGGGCTAGACGTGGTGGACTACGGCCCTACCACCTTTTCATGGGAAGATACCCGTGCCCTGTAGTGGGCCCGTAATGGGTTGATATAATAATTTTAATGTGATTTTACTCTTCCACAGACTGTATGGTAATAGCGCTTGTAACACAGTCTGTGTTTGTTACGGTGCTCTTACTGTGCCCGTGGGAGTGGCTAGCCGATTACATGGAAATTGAAGTCATGAAGGTGGCAGATACTGAGCAGACCATGTTCAGAGTTTATTTATTGATCATACCCGTCTTACATCTCATGCTCGCTATTGCGATTGAGGTACGTAAAACTTAATAGCTCACTTCTATGCTAAATTTCAAATATATTGCAATATATTAACAGCAATATCATGCATTGATGACCTACACGGTCGCACTTAGCATATTCTTTTACAAAAGAACTTCAATAAAGTTCTAACTTAACATTTATTGAATTGTTCTCGAATTTTGACCTCTTAGAAAGACTGTTAATTATAATATGACACAAAATCACAATTAACTAAGTCATAAAAAGATTCTACACATACCTTTGACTAAAAATAAGTTGGTACAGATTTCATTTTGATGAATAATGAATCTTAAATTGACGAATGCAGAATAGTTAGTAAAATTTAAATTAGCAAAATTTTTTCACAGAAGATTTAACTTTTCGTTATAGTTTGTCGCATATTTGCTTGGTTATACCAGGTAGTCTTGTTTATATAGAATGTATCTATGAAAACCTGTTAATAGCTTAAATGTAACCGAGTTATAAACTGCATTGTATGGTTTTTCAATAATAAAAAAAAATTATATTTAACTAATGATGCTCAACATAAAAACATAGTGATACGAATATAACATTTTAGATTATTTTAGTTATAAATATATACAAATGGGTACAATGGTTTTTTATTATATTCCAGGCCACTTTGTCAGACCAAGATCGTTTCACATCCCTGTTCCAACTGCTGAGACGCCGTTGTTCCGACAAAGATGAAGCGTCCGCTGAAGCCGCATGCCCGCTGTGGCCACCAAGGTCACCCTCGCACATATGCTGACGGAGCCCAACTGTCTCTCAGTACACACCTTACATAGTGTTTGCGTTGGTTCGGTAGTGACTACAAGTGATAAGTGACAGTGTTTTGTGACATGTAGTATTATCAAGGTGATTTAACTTTCTGCCCGCTACTTACAAGCATAAGGGACTATTCAATTAGAGCTTTGTAATTCCAGGGATGTGACTAAACCAGGGTGTGGTCTTACAAAAACAGTTTAATATGATTTTATGAAGCCTAAGTACAAGATTTGCTTGCTCGGAATCGAGGCACCTTTTTCGAGTATTATTTTCTGTTTGACATTACAGAAATGGAACATGTCAGTCGTATTGGATTTTACAAACGTTCTCTTTTGAGAGAATGTTTGTAAACAACCTGCGCTAGACAACTGGAGACACGCAAATTTGAGCTTTTCAGTTCAATTTTTTTTTTATTCCATTACAAGTTAGCCCTTGACTGCAATCTCACTTGGTGGTAAGTGATGATGCAGTAAAAGACGGAAGCGGGCTAACCTGTTAGGGAGTATACCAGTTATATTTGCACGATATTATTAATCGGTTTCTACGCGACATCTAGCCAAGGCCAAAGGCTCCCACCTGACCACCTGACCAGACCATAGAAAATTCAGAAATTATAAATTCCCTAATGGCCCCTGCCGGGAATCGAGCCTAGAATATCCCATATAAGATCCATTTTACTCCGATGTTGAAGTATTTCCCTACTCCATAGCGATTCCTCGATTGCGAACTAGCAAATCTTGTACTAAGGCTGATGCTCAAGAGTGCAAAGTGTATATAATGCTTATGAGCAATAAACATACTCAAACTAAAAGTATTTTTGCCAGACCTCACCCTATGCACATCCCACGTATTTCGAAATTTGTAAATACTCCCTTACGTGCTGGCCACGGGACGAATTTTCGCGCGGTGTGCGAGCCGAGTCGCGCGTTATTCGTAGGTGGCCGCTACTCGTGGAATGCTTGGTATATTACCTTCGCGCATCGTTGCGATAATTCAGTGGCCAGCACGTTAGTTCTCATTCGCACCGGAGAGAAGAATCGTGTAAATAATTGGATAGAAGCAAGCGTTACTCTGCGGAAACTCCATGATATATTGTAAAAATTAAAGCTTTATTTGCTACACTCCAAGAAAAGCAGGAGAATCTGTATGATGTAATTTTGAATTATTTCAATCTTTATACTCCAACTCCTGCTTTTCGCGGAGTATAGCAAATTAAGCTTAATTTTGATAATATTTCGTGTAAATTAGTTAAATATGCATAATAGAAACTGCTTTGGGTTACATTAACAATTAAAATAATAATGTATGTGTAACATATCACAAACCTCTTGTTTGAATCTAATTGATTTAAATTTTCCATTAATTAACACATGCACAAATTTAAGTGAGTTATGTAGACTTTAATCAAGTCACATCATCAAAAATTCCCATCAATAATTTTGCTTGTTGTTATTGGCTAATTTTAATTCAATTTTGCTTTAAATAAGAATTACTCATATTTAAACTTGCGTGCGTTTGCAGGCTATATTGTCTCCTGTGCAAATAAAGGGTTTCTAAGTAATGATCAGAGAAGTTGAAAGATTGTTTAATTTATTTGGTAGTGACTACAAATAAGTGCACAAGTGACAATGGATATGACAAGATAGTCATTTCAAGAGATTTTAGATTTCTGAAATTCCATACTACATAGGTAATAGTAAATACTGGATAAGTGTTACATATCTGTTAACTATATTTTGAAATTGTATAGTATGTCTTTTAGTTAACCATTAAGAATCTTGTTCAAATGCATATTTGAAATTTATTTCACTTAGGGCCGAATCAAACTGAGAATATTTTGCACTAAATATTGAACAGGATATGCGATGCATAAAACAATTGAACGAATAAGTAGAAATGAAGGTCAAATATGTACAAGTTCCTGTGTTTATATGGTGTTACGGAGTTGTACAGTGTTCTAAATGTTAAGCACGAATGCTCCAATACAGTTCGTATCACCTAAGTTATACCTAAATATCGCGCGAGCTTACTTTGCCAGAATGAGGTTGGATCCCTGAAACGTTTGCATAATCTTGTATCATTCCTAAAAACGATATATACGTAGTCACTTCGAGTTGTGCTTATATCTATAACATACTGGATATGTAGTCAGATACAAAATACAACAGAAAATGTCCTGTTCTCGTGTTTTGCTGATGGTTATCTGTTAAGTGTTTAAATATATTCGATATAACTTATAATATGTATATCCTTAATTATAATAAGTTATTCTACTAGACTTTAAATAAGATATTTCATAAGACTATTATTTCTCTTTCGGATGTTAAGCGTGAACAGATTGACTTTTAACTAGCAAACTAACGAGAACAGGCATTCACGAGTGCAAACTTATTTTTCACTGTAATTTTTTGATATCTAAACATCCCAGTATAATATTGATCTAAGGACTCGTGACTTATTCATGCATGTTCAAATTAGATTAATGGTCCTGTAGGCGCAGCTGTTAAAATGACAAGCAATATGTTGCGCAGCTTCACTTATAAATATTACTGCGCTGTTGCAAATGCCTGAATCAGCCATTAGTATGATACAAACTCATGTTATGCAAACTGTTGTGGGTGCATCTAAATGCTGCATATGTGTGGCAAGCACGTTGCACAGTCTTAGTGCTGAAACTTGCATAAGTGACCCATCCTTATCTTCCTGCATCTTTCCTCCCGGACATGGGATACGTTTTAATCCCCGGAAGGCACACATCTCCTGTGTGATAATTAGAAAACGAAAAACGCGGGCAACAGCGAGTTTTATATACGAGCTCATAGACTTATGAGCTCTGTGTGGTTCAAACTTAAAAATTTTACAGAAGCTTTAAAATTGGACTGCGTTATGTAATATCGATTTAAGGATATTAAAAAAAACGTGTTATAAATGTAGTTTGATTAAAGGCATGTTAAACTAGTTATTAAGCCACTATTGTGATAAAAAATCACTCTATAAAATACTAACAGATTTTTGACCTAGGTTAACGTGCCTGGATCAATATCGAAATAACTTGTTTTTTTTCTAATTTTGTTGTCTTATTTTGATAATAAGTAACTCAGTCCAATTAAAACTCACTAAATTAAGTTACTGCCTAGCAATGGCAAAGATGTCCAACAGATATACTGAAATATTAAAAGAAAGTAAACAAGTACTTAAGTCGTCTTAGGGCGTTTTAGATTGGGCATATTCGCCATCTCGTAAAAACGCAACCTAGGTAAAGGTACATTTAAAACAAGTAATAAAATACAAGCTTAAATGCGCTGAAAAAATACCCAATCTGTAAACACTCACACCTTAGTTCTTAGTATGATTAATTGTCCGTGTAACTCAAATTCGTGTTACTAGCAGACACTATAAAATTTACTAATTTATTTATTGTCACCTATAAACATATGTCACAGTTGATTCGACATAGGTTTACGGTTGATAGCCATGCTTTGTATGTGAATGCACATAGAAATATTTTATTTAGGAAAAATCAATAAATTATGAAGTTAGAATTTAAAAGGTAGTAAACGCTAATTTTATTGTGAATTCGCTGAATTATTTTTGGACAAAATTATATCATTATGATTCTAGGCATAGGAATCTCAATAGCAAGACACTAGAAATGCGGTGAATGCGTCAATTTCATATTCTAGAAAAAACAATTTTAACAAAACGTCTCGTACTAAAACTACTAGTGTACGCCGTTGTGAGAAACAGTAAATGGGCGTAGTATTTCCACTCCGAATTTTTAGTGGTACGGCCGCTGGCAGCTGTCCTTCGGCGACAAGTGTTTCTATACTTAAAGTGCTTATAGCACATTTCTGGCTTGTTATTAAGATTTCTATGATTCTAGGTAAACACCTTCATACATCTACTTAAACCATGTAAAACAAAAAATACAATTAGAAAACAGTTGTACTCTACAAATACATACATAGTTATTTATTTGCTCAGTGAAACACCCAACAGTTGAATATATTCCTATTTGGATAAGATATACTTAATGGTAAAGATGATGCCAAATTATTTTACAGAAATTAATCTACTTAAATGTCTATAAGACTAGAATAGATTCTGCGGCATCTATATAATAAGTATTTAATTTTTTTTTTATTAGGTGAAAGAAACCAATTTACGTAAGATTATATCTGAGGCTGTGCTTTTCTTTTTGCTTACTACATAGAATGTCATGCTTGTGATATGATAAGTTATTTTAAATTATGATGGCATACATAAAAATCATGCGGATAAAAAGATGCTATATTGCATAAACTCATTTAATTAAATAATTAATCTTTTTTTTGTTCTCAAGAGTCAAATAAGCCTAGCACTGAAAGGTTTAACTAGAGGGGATCATGTACCTACAAACTAAAAGTAGGGATAGTTGCGAGAAGTCCCCTTTTTTAATAGTTTTTGCTAGGCGAAATAAATTGCAAGCAAATTCGACCTAAATTAAAAAATATATATTTGAAATTTCTTAAACATTATTCAAAATTCAAACCGCCTCTAAAACTTAAATATCATATTTTTAAAATTACATAATTATTTTCTTTTATTTAACGATTACTTAAAACTATAGTATAGTCCAATCTATTGAAAATGAAAACGGTTGTTACCCTTTAAAGTATTTGAGTATTACAAAAGATTCCGAATAATTTACATCTTTTGTTTTTGTTTTGCAAATTTAATAGATTTTTTTATTTATTTATATAATATCTACTTTATGAATTCTTTAAATATTTATTTTGTGAATATTAGTGGCTCACTTTTAACATATACTTTGCTTTTAATACTTAATTATGTGTTTCTTTCGTATTGAAGATACACGTTTATTGTTAGATAGTAATAACATAGAAATTATAATTAAGTTAATATTATTTGTTTATAGCAGTGGCAATGCACTAAATTATAAAAAAAAACATTTTCAAGACTAATATGAGTGGTAAAATCTAACCAATTTATTATACAAATAATCTTACAATCTAACAATTACTTTTTAGTTTATTTGTTTGGATAATATTAAAAGTTAATAAAAACATACATTCTTAAACGAAAAAGAGAAAAGATTGTTTAAATAATAAGGGTATACCCACATATTGTCAGGATAGTAGCGAAACTTAAGGGCCCCATGCTCGATCCGTCGCTTCAGTCTGATCGAAAGAACGGATCGATATTGTACATCAATATTTTTGATTATTTACACGTAGTCGAAGACATTGCAACTAGCTTTGCTATGAGCTCGAAAATTACATTTCTACTAAGTATTCATTATATTCGGCTTTCTATTATGACACAAAAAAATACTAAATCAAAGAAACCATTTCTTATGTATGTGAAAAGCTTTTTTTCGAGATTAACCAGGGCGACGTGCGACGACGTTTGTTAAGTGTATGGGAGCCTTTACGCCTTAGGACAATAATAAATTTAATCCAATAACTTCAGATGACAGATTAACGTCTGTTTTCTATGTTTAATCTATCTGTAATCTGTTGATCTTATAAAAGTTGTTATTTGTTAAAAGTTTTATGGATATTTTTAGTCAATAACAAGTAATAAATGTATAGATTAAGTTTAGGAAATGGACGTAAATTGTGTAGTGATATCCTTTCCGTTGATTCTCTGGGAGTTTTTTCTGGCGTTAGCCAAAATTAAGTGCCAATAAGAAATAGATACGGTACGATTAAGCAGGCATAATAAGAAATAGATTTTTTTCCAGCCTGAGTTATAAAAATGTTGCTTGTCGCTCTCAATATACGTTAATCGGCACCCTCGTGCCAATCGTGTCGTTTTTATGAGGTTTTAAGCCAATAGGAAAAGAAGGCCTGTCCTTATTGGTGGAAAGTCATCATACAATCATATTTAGTTAAGGCACTTATAGCCCATCGGGTTATGAAAATTTAAGAGTTTAAAAGATAGTCCGTAGATAGGAAGGCGTAAAAAGAATTTAAAAGTGCACCGAGAACGCACACTGAAAACAGTGTGCGTTCTCGGTGCACTTTTAAATTGAAAAAAATAATGATAAACGTCTATCAAGTCTATATTAAATAGCGTTACATACACCTTCAAAACGCTGTTACACAAACTGTATATTTCTCTATCTTTCAGTACATCACTTACCTAAAGGGTAAAACTTAATTACCTACCCATGAAATAAATTTAAGGGTCAAATAAATGGCTTTATTTTTCTTATTACGACTATTAGTACGTAAAAATAGGTTGGGGAAAAAGTTTTTTCGCATTATAGTATGTATGAACTCGTAATAAAATCTCTTTGGCTATACTATTTGTATCAGCCAGATATTTTGGTATCATTAAAAGTTCAAATTTTATAGAAGATAATTCCAAATTCAAATTAGGAAAATGTGTGGTTTTTATTAGATTTTTGTACTGTGAAGATGAGTGAAACCAATGAAGAAATTCGATACTTTTTTTAAATTTTACTACAAAAAAGGTAAAAATGCACAAAAGCCGCGAAAAAAATTTGCGATGTTTATGGACCTAGTGCAGAGTCAGTGAGAGTAGCACAAATTTGGTTTAAGCGTTTACAATCCGGAAATTTTGATGTCAAAGATGTAACTCGCTCTGGTCGCCCAATTACGGATAAAATGGATGCCATTTTTGAAAAAGTGGAGCAAGACCGGCATATGAGTATTTACAACGTAGCTGAAGAACTGGAAATTGACCACAAAACAGTTTTGGCGCATTTGAAAAATACTGGGTTCACAAAAAAACTGGATATTTGGGTACCTCACGAGCTCACTGAAAGAAACCTAATGAACCGTGTACTCATTTGTGATTCTGTAATGAAACCGAACCATTTTTGAAGAAGCTGATAGCTGGTGATGAGAAGTGGATCATGTACGACAAGAACGTGCGAAAAAGTTCGTGGTCAAAGGCCTGTCAGGCTTCATAGACTATGGCGCAACCCGGGTTAACTCTCAACAAGGTGTGTGTGTGGTGGGATTGGAAGGGCATTGTTCATTATGAGCTGTTACCACCAGGCAGGACCATCGATTCTGAACACAACTGCGAACCACTGATGAGATAAAAGCTGCTTTCTCTCAACTTCCTGTTGAGAGAAAGCAGCCGGAATTAATAAACAGAAGGGGTGTGGTTTTTCATCATGATAACGCTAGACCTCACACATCTTTAGCCACTCAACAAAAATTAGGATAGTTTGGTTGGGAGTTGTTAATGCATCCGCCGTATAGTCCTGACTTTGCACCTTCAGTTTTCCACCTGTTTCGGTCACTTCAGAATTCTTAAGGCAGTGACACTGCCTAAAGAATTCTGAAGTGGTTAACATCACGAGAGGACTGCCAAAACTACTTGTCGCAGTTTTTTTTATCAGAGGCCCCAAAATTTCTATAGCAATGGGATTATGTACCTACCTACAAGATGGCAAAAAGTTATCGAACGAAATGTTATCTAAATACTCTAGTTATATTAAAAAATGTTTTGAATTTTCTTAAAAAATGCGAAGAAACTTTTTCCACAACCTGTATATTACAGTTAATATTAACAATTGGCAACCATTACTATAATTGAGCGTAATAATAAATGACGCAGACACCAACGCATAAATTAGCTTATCAGTATGTCTTGAAGTCTATTACCAATAGGCTAAGCAAGATGATATTGTTCAGTGTTTAGTTATCGGCGATCGCCCAAGTATCCGGCCTCTAAACAAATCGGCTTAGAAATGTTACATAGTCACAACCTAATTAATGTCTCACTGAGAAGCATAGGCCTTATATGAGTGGACATTACACTTATACGAAATAGGACTAGCTCGGACTTAAGAAATATTTTAACTGTGAAAAAGTTATGTTTTCGTAAATTCTTAAATTATTGTGAGCAAATACAAAGTACCCTCTAAAGATCTCATGCTTAGACCGCTATGCTATTCAAAGGCAATTGATATAACCTTCACAATGGTACTTACTTCATCAGGTCCTCTCGTTATAATTGAAATCCTGAAAGTATATTTTTATGATACGTTTTATTTTAACAATTAATTAAAAAAAATATAAATAAACATTTTACAATAGACTAACTCAGGCGTTATATTAATTAATGTTTTAATAATATTTGTATTCATTGTCTAGCAATGTTATACTCTCTGGGTCTCAGGTTACCGCCCTATTAATTGAACGTAGCTAAGCAGAAAATGCTCAACCCACTCAAAAGTTATAATTCAGTTTTTGACAGTTGTATACGTCTCACAATAAGTGGTTTGATTATTCGTAAATGCAAAAATATTTTTCTTTAGATTTCTTGGATAAATGTCATTGCTTATTGGACCTTTCATACCAATAACTGAATCTTGTAAAGCAGGTTGAGTCCTTTCTGCTAAACTACGTTAAATTTATCAAGTGTATTTGTTTTTTATTTACATATGTGTTCAGAATCTTGTCTGAGGCTCCGATATTTAAATATGCCCTTATTCATATATAACTTTGTAAACTTACGATTTTAGTAAATATGGTTTTGTAATTTGCAATATTAAAAGTGGCAATTACTTAGTTTATTTAGCATTTTAAGGCTAGGGCCTCATTCCTAAATGTTTAGTACTTACATTTTGTTATAGTACTTTGTCAATTAAATTTCACAGCTCCATGATATTGGGAAAATTTTTGTTGTGCAATTAGTGCGATATACGCATTTTTGTTGAAGAAAGTCGCTTTATTAATTTGGTTTTAATTAACGTTTTATGAAAGAACCATAATTTCTGGCAATAATAATTATTGCGATGATCGCAATGCCTCAATCAAATGTTTCGAATACTAATTCTTTCGTACACAAATCTCTAAATTAAATTGATAGGTCTAGAAGTATCCATTATTTAAGACCAGTCAATTTAGTCAAAGAGATATCACAGCAGAATTGGTACTTATGTGCTGCGTACTAGAGTAGTCTTGTGTCCCTATACGAAGTTTATGCGATCCATAGTCTCGTGTCTGGGTGGCTATTAAATCAGACTAATGGATTTCTTGATTTATAATTAACATGTCTGATCGGGTATTTCCCATTTGTTGAATGAAACTTAATCCATAGAACACTCTGTTTCACCCGAGCTCACTTCAAAACGATCCATACACTATAAATATTTTTCGTCTCAAATTGTTCCATTTCTCCATTGCAATTATTTTCAAGTAGCCAGTTTCATAATTGTAAGGCTAGATTTGTTCGAACAATTTGAGAAGTAAAAATATATGTTCTATGAAACAAAAAGAAAATTATTTTTATTTTGTCCGACAACGTGTACGTCAGGTTTCACAGAACTAATCGGGAACTAGTTTTCTACATGTCACTTGCAGTCCTGTGGACTGCGAGGTGTAGCGCAACTATTTGCTTTGACACTCTTGTAAGTAATACATTAAATACTCAAAAGATTGAATCAGACAACTATCGAAATACTGTCCCAGCTAGAATATATAAGACAAATTAATATCTGTTTAAAAAAACTTGTTATTATTGAACTGCATTATTGTGATCGTTTTGGACTCTTGTTGTATGTTTAGATGTATTTCTCGAATATTTTGAACTTGTTGACTGTTTGTCATGATAATGTAGTTCGATTTGAAATTTACATATTGCGACATTTTTAGATGGATGTGACCAAAAATATGAAATAAAAATTAATTAGGAATGATTCTTTTATTTACATTCTTTGGAGTACGGCATACCTTTGAAACTAAATTGAAAGTAGGTAATTAAAGATTGAAAAGTACGTGTACCGACGTATACTCTAGCGCATAAACAGAACTGAAATATTTGTGTACAACACAAAAGTGGTTGAATTCTTGGATATAAAATTTATTTTCACAAGACCAGGCTCACTGTGAGTTAAATTGTTTTAATTTAACAAGAGTAAAACAATGTGTTAATTATATTAAGTTGACCTATACAAACCGAACTACTTCTTCGAACTACTGTTGGCACGATGAGGAGGAAGCGCTACTTTGACTGCCTCGTCGGTCTAGTGGTCATTGGTAATTGAAATACGGATCACGAGGTGCTGGGTTCGAATCCCGGATTGGGTTTTAAATTTTGGCGATATTTTGATATTTTCTGTTAAAGAATTTTAGTAGCAGCTTGATAGAAAATTAGCGGTGACTCGGAGAGCAAATTAAGCCGTCAGTCCCGGTTATTATTACAAACTTGTGACAATAGTCGTTAAAACCCACCAACCCGCATTGGAGCAGCGTGGTGGGTCTATGCTCTTAAACAGTCTCTTCTATGAGAGAATCACTGTGCCCAGGACGCAGAGGATGCTGATGATGATGATACTAATATTTGATTTTAAGTTAAAGGGTTTGCTAAAACTGTGTTTTACCTTGCTCTGGCAGTTTTTTTTTGTTTTCCTCCCATATTCATTGTTTCTATTGTTTATTCAAATAAATACTAACTACACCTATATACTTATACTTCACAGGCTTTAGTGGTATATTATGTACTGTTTCTAAGACTTAAGGTATCTGTGAAACTGAAAACCTAATAGTTTTTGAGTAGACCACTGCCATAGTTTTACTGAAGGAAATAAGATACAGCCCTAAATTCACATGCAAATTTAAAACCAGGTGACTCCTTTCACTTTATTAGGTACGTGTCGAGTAGAGTAGATACTATGCGCGTGTCGGTCTTTTATCTTCAATAAGGTTGTCATAAGTAAACATTAAGAATGTTTTAAATTCGTTTGTGTGAAAAATTATATATGCTTTTTTGATTTATATAATATTTTTACAGGGCGATTCCTTATGAAATTTACTTATAACATTATTTCGTAATTTAGATACACGTTGTATAAATTAAGTATAAGTAAGTATTTAAAATACATATGATATTATGCATTGTATTCACATATATTATCATTTTTGTTGGAACTGTTTTATCTGTGATGTCACTAAGAAACGTCAGTATTCCAAGAAAAAAAAAACGGACTATAGGTTGCTATAATAGTTTAATTCGTTTAAAATATTTTGAAGAAAAATCTTGTTATCAAGGCAAATACGTTGTGTAGTGGGGAGGCGGCGAATATTGCGGTGGCTGGACATCCTTAACTTGTACCTTTAAAGGTCGCTTGTCCATCGGAACCGGAGGCTGCTTCCACCTGGTGAACATGATTAGGTGAAATTATTCGGCCGTGTTAATGGATAGGTGACTTTTTGGCATGTTGGCTGTCGCCTACGTATCATAATCGTTTTATTCTATGCCTTTCCGTTTCTGGTTTCTAAAAAAATGAGTAAATTAATAGAAATCCTTTTGCATATGCAGGCCAAATCTGAAACTCTGTTTTAGCAAAATGTCAAACACATTGGGACATTAGCGCGGAGAAGATTATGCTGCTAATTATTCTGTTGTACATAAGTTAAAAAATACTACTATTATTTTCTTTGTGGAACATTGTGAAAAGGACAGCAGTAATTTAAAAACAAAATTTTTAGTTACTTATGATTTTTTGTAGAACATAATTTCTACCATCGTAGGTGTAACGTCTTTAGCGAATGCTGAACTATACTGTCCAACCTGCATCTACAGTGATGACCGTTGCGATTTGCATGAGACTTAACAATGCAGGTTTGAAAGAGTTTTTAGTGAGAGGAGTGCGTCCAATCATAAGGAGTGCGGCATGAGTAAGAGTTGTTACTTGTCGCATGCAGCGCAAAGGTAGGTCGTCTAATTTTGGCCTCTAAGAATTAAATAAATTGTTGAAACTTTTAGGCGTAAAATATGTTTTAAAAATAGAAAAGAGGCTGTAGTATGTTTGTCTTTTCCATATTTAAAAGCAGACTTAACACTAAAAAAAACGAAACGATTGTTCACATTATCCTAAGACAGTTAAAAAAATGGACTATAATTATTTAATGAGCCAGCTCTTAAAATAAGTTTTAAAAAGTGACGTCTCGTCATAAATATATGAGGGTAGATGCTACGATACAGGTATGTGACGTGTTACAAGTATGTTTCCAGCCATACCACGGCACAAGGCTCAAGTCGTGCGGCGGTTTCGGGCGGGCGAGACGCTCTGCGCGTTCTTGCCGCAGTGTGTCCGCGTCGCGCACTACCGCACAACAAGCACGCAACGTGAAGTAGTAGATCAACTCAACGCCCGAAAGGAGTGAGAATCCTAGGAACAGTCCTGCTATGCCACCGAAGGATACTGTAAGATTAGATTGGCATGTATTAATACCTTTGACCTCGTTGGTCTAAAAGCATATTTGATTGTTCGTTACTCTTTGACGACCTCCAGGCGCAGCTGTGTTTTAGGTTGGAGGACCCGGGTTCGATTCCCGGCAGGTACAATTTGTAAATTTATAATTATTACATTTTGACTGGTCGGGAGGCTTCGGCAGTATCTAAGTTACCAGTCACCACCCTAGCGACGAAAAGGTGCCTCTAAGCGATTTAGTGTTCCGGTACGATCTCGTTCAGAAGATATAGGCTAAATATAATCATCATATTAACTAACAGCTAGGACCGCTATCATCTTTTTTGTAATATTGTTCAAATTATATTATCTAGAATCATCATTTTGTAGAAACCTACTACAAAATCATGATTTTAATTAATATAAGTAGAACATTTTTAGAAAGAACAGCTATCTATAAAAATTTATAAACCAAAATATAGCGACAAAGAGCACAGTAGGTAGGTACTTACTCTGAATATACCACCTTTTGGCTTGCCTTTCTGGGGGACCGAGTCCCCGGCGGAGTTTTGTGCGTTTTATGCAATTAAATATTACTTTAACGGTGAAAGAAAACATCGTGAGGAAACCTGCCTGAGAGTTCTCCATAACGTTCTAAGGGCGTGTGCAATCTACCGATCCGAACTTGGCGAGCGTGGTGGACTACGGCCTAAAACCTTTCTCATTCTGAGAGGAGATCCGTGCTGCTAATGGGTTGATAATGATGACGATTATTGTGTAAGAAAATCGTATTTATTTTGTAGCACCGAATATTTTCATTTGTCAAACAGCCAAATCTAACTTTAGGATCATTAGGGCTAGTGTTACACACGCTTCGAAGATTGGATCTTTAACTAAATCGAACAATTGCAGCGTTTGATTAACTGCTTCATTTGTTTTTTTGATGAATTTCTTAAGGCTGCCCGCACACAGTCAATATTTTCTTCCAATAATAAATAATATAATATTTAATAAATATACTACGACAATACACACATCGCCATCTAGTCCCAAAATAAGCGTAGTTTGTGTTATGGGTACTAAGATAACTGATGATTAATTTTTATGAATAATTTACATATATAGATAAACACCCAGACACTGAAAACATCCATGTTCATCACACAAATATTGTCCAGTTGATGGAATCGAACCCACGGCCTTACGGACGACTCAGAAAGCAGGGTAGCTGCCCAATCTGCCGTCAAAACTATATTACATACAAGAATATAAAATACTTCAATTCAACAATATTATGTCCAAAATTATTGTCAATATGCATAATATATGATTAATTTGTGCAAAAATAAGTTATTTATTGGTCTTCTTCCGAAGATATTTTTGATGCTTTTTATCGATAAGACTGCCCATTGTACCTGTGTGTTATATTTAGTGTTTTTTTTGTTTATAATTTCATTCTGTTAAATATACAATAAAGTGCATTTTCATTTCATTTCATACTTCCGAATATCTTAGGGCAGTTTGTCAAAATTAGTCATAATGCCTATTGTCAATAATATTTACGTGTGTGCGGGCCGCCTTAGGGGGCGCCTATGGATCCTGTGACATTAGACGTGCATATTGTAACTATGTAACAAGGTAAGAATATATAATAATTTCGTATTAATCATTTTTATTTAAATATGGGTTGCAAAAAATTCAAATGTGTACAAACCTAAAAGATCGACCCAACCAAAAAGCACTTCGCGTTTGTACCTCACCATGGGCCAAGAAACGAATTCTGTTTCAAGGGAGTTAGTTTGTGACGGGCCCTTGTTGGTACTGCAAAAAGGTTCCTTTATCAACATACTTAATCTTATCTACTAGCGGTCCGCCTCTGCTTCGCTCGGTTTTAATGCAGATACTATTGTGGGGCAGTTTAGAGTGATAAATAGTACAATTTCGTAGTACATAAATTTAATATATCGTGGTGTAGTGAGGGTTTGCAATGTAAGTAAGCGAACAAAAATATGTTTTTCAAATAAAAAATCTTTGAATTTCTAAGCTTTTCGCTACTATAATAAGCATAAAACCTTCCTCCTGAATTACCTTCTCTATCTATTGCTGAAAACTGCATTAAAATCCGTTGCGTACTGAGTTTATAAGATCTAAGCATACAAACAGTGGGAGCGACTTGATTTACACTATGTATTTAAAGATATAGTACCTGTCGTAAAATGTCGAAATATTGATATTTTTACTTACTCGATGTCTGTAAGTTTTTCAACCTCATACACTGTATGGGAACATCCTAATTCACACGCACAGCGAGTCACGTCGGTTATTGCAGCAACATGCTTAGCTATACATTCAAGTTCCTTCACAGTGCAATACTTATAGCCTTCTGTAAAATTAGTGTTAGAGAATTAGTACCTACATCAATAAATCCACGTAGTTAGTTATGTTTAGTAGATGCTACTAAAAACTGGATTTAAAAAGTTTAGCGATGTAGTCATCCACATAAATGCGTTGTAAATTCCTTTAAGTAACACATAGAATGCAAAGTAGATAAAAGAATTCCAAACTTTTTATAGGAAGCAACGGTACAGTTAAGGATAGATAAAAAATAAAACAAAACATTGCTCTAAGACGGTTGGTGCGTCAGAAATGTGCTGTGTATTTCATTCTTCGTGGAAATAAATAAATATTTATAGTAGGTATTAATAAGTAATTAATATTAACCTATTAAATTTAGATGAATGTTTTTTGTTTTACCAATCTAATTTAAATAAGGATTTGAATAAGAACCTACTCCATTTTTGTAAGTCGGCTAAGAATGGTAGGTTTAAGCATTAGTATGACTTCCTGTAGATAGTGATTAAGAAAAAAAATGAATCATACGCTTAATCAGTAGGTAATAGAAAGAATTACTTATGTGAGGATAAAAGTGTGGAACGCATTTGCAAAAGGACCGAGCCCGCTGCATTCGACACTGTCGCATACACGCTGTATAAGTGTAAATCTTGGAAGTTTCCAAAGTTTGCTCATCAGCGAAGATGCAACGGCGCTGGCGAATCGAGAGCTGACGAGCATCTTCTGTTGTGTACGTGTGTTTGACGGAGAAGGAAACTTTCTCCACGCGACGGTCCCAAGAGTGCTGAGCATTCTGCTCCAAACCAGCCATTTCTTCCGTAGAGTGTATGTATATCTAAAAATAGTGTTAACTCAAGTATTTAATTTTAAACCTTTAGCCATATAAAATACTAATTGATTAATCGAAAACGTACATCAATAGTCGTATCATTACGAAACGAATTGAACATGAAGGACCACTTCGCGTCAGTTTCGTGAATAAATGCTTCCGTAAAGAGTTCGTTTTGTGCTTGCCTAGAAAAGTTTCCGCAAATATTAAATTCAAGAAAATTATTGAAATAACAAATATTGCCAGCAGACACAATGTGAAACTTCTTAATTTTTTATTCCACTACAAATTAGCCCTTGACTTTAATCTCACTATCAGATGCAGCCTAAGATGGTAAAGGGCGAAGTTATGTTAAACCAATTTGTATTAGATATTAAGTGTATATAGCTCTCTTATTTCTACGTTATATCTTTTTTCCTCCCATGTAACGGCATGCCAACGTGGCCTTGAAATTTAAGTCTCAATAATCCAACCAAAGTATTGAATCGCTGCTTAAGAAGTTTCACTTAAAAATTGATTTTTGTTTTTCTTACAGCTTACCAAGGCCATGAACGTTCTGCGTGTCGCGAGTTGAAAGCGTAACAAAATCCCATTTCTGTAAACACTGGCACAAGCAAAGTACAGCATTCCTCGGAATCTCCTTTCCATTCGCAATCGTAGAACAATGTTTCACAGTGTCTTACAATCTTTAAATATAACATTTCTTATGTATGCTTGTATTAGCAATTAAGGTACGTAATATGTAAATCTAACTAGGTCAGGAAATTCTTATTGACAACTGAACCGATAGCAGTATAAGTAAGGTTAAGTTGACAGCAAGATGTACCTAAGAATTTATGAAAAATAATACTTACGCTGAAAACAGCATCTTTAGGACGTAGAATAGGTTCAACCTGGCCGTTTTCTATTATATAATGATCATTAACAAATTCCGAAGCTCGGCTTGCAATAGATTCATAACTTAATGACGCTAGCCACCGCAACATGTCTGGAGCTTTTGAGGGAGGGTCGGATTCCCACGTTCTAAATAACAACAAAATAAATTATCCACACTCATATTGTAAATGCGCTAGTCTGCATGGTTGTTACCTATGTTCGGCATAAACTCGGCACTGATAGTAATGGAGTTTGGCGCATAGCTTTCATTCTGGAGATGGACATAGGAGGATATTTTTCATCCTGGAAAAGCTCCCAGGAACCTTTCCCGCAGGATTTAAGAAAAATAACCCTAGTTACATGTGCCTGAGTTAACAGCTCAAATGATCTTGACGAAATTCTGCATAAAGAAAACTTGAATCTTAGAGTAACAGACTTCTGTATCCCAAAAAGACGAATTGTATTTAAATAAACCTAGCAAACGTGGATAATAAGTAAGTAAGTAAGTAAACCAGGCAACAGGTAATAATAATTAAGTATATTATAAAGTTGAAACTTTTGACATACTTGTTAATGTATGCTTGAAGCAACTCTTCGTCAACTGGATTATGATCGCATAATGTAACGGCAGGAAACGGAACGTCCCAGTTATGGAAATCGGTATCTAAGCCTATAAAATATCAGCCCTTATTAAAAATTGTCATTGATTGATAATTGTCATTGACATTTATGTACCTACTTACAAGAAAAAAGAAAATATTTAGAAAGCCCTAACAGTTTTCCCAAAGTACAGAATAAAATTAAAAACAACTTGCCTGTAATCGTAGGATTAGTCTGAAACTTCTCCCATAAACTTACAATAATAATACAAGTAGCCACAGCCCCTATAGCAACAAAACTGAACCACATAAACCTGCAAACGAAACAAATACATAAAATCATAATAGTATGATTTTTATGATACACATACGAATTAAGAAATATTGGAATCACTTACTTCTCGCAAAACGGTCGTTCTTTCTCCGCAATATATCGAACACCATGCAACGTGGAATTGTTGAAAAATTCTGTTGTTTGATGCCTTAGACTGGTTGCGAATAAAGACAATGGTCCATCTTTGGACGGTTTATCTTTTAGAATTGGTTGTTCCGCAACCCAGTTTTTACGTTTCCTGAAACCAGGGCCATATTTCGGCACCGCTTGGGGATACACCCTCATTATTATCCCTTAAATAATGTTAACTACCTTAAACCACCAAGCAGTATCGCTGGTGTCAGGATAGTATACTGTTAAAATTAGAAGCTAATACCTACAGATGGTCGATATCCACGGTATCACGCAAAGTAGATAACATCAGAGCTATCGACCGCATAATTGACCATTAACAAAAGAAGGCCATTTGTCTTTCAAACCTAAAACACGTACCTATTAACTCAATAGTAGGAACAACAGTACAATAAAAATTAATTTATTAAATTTATTGATAAAAACATACTGTTTAATACAATCATGAAGATATAAATAAATAAATAAATCATGAAGATGTTTTTTATCTACTACTATTCCGAAGTTTACAAAGCACTCATTTCATTGAATTTCTTTTTGGATGTAGAAGAATCGCCAAATTCGACGTCACGTGGTAATAATGGATCTATTTTAATATCCAAGTCTTTAAGTGCATCATCGAGTATTTTGATTTTTCCTAACAGTTTTTCAGCTTGGAGATTATAACCTGGCTCCAACATTTTTCCACTTGGATTCAACTTAAATAAATATTCGGCCTGAAACACATTAAGTTATTAATTTCAGGTATTATTTCCCTATACCTAAGTATTTACAAAAAACTATAAAAGCTTACTAGAAAATCAATGGGATCTTTTGGACGTAGCTTAGCTACTTCTAGCAGCCCAGAGGTCAAAGTTGGAAAGATATTGTTCATTAGGTAGTTCCTCATAGGTTCTCCCGCAGCAGCTAGAGCAGCTTCCTCTTCTTCGCGCATGAGAGAGTATAATTCCGACTATTATGGAAACAACAACACAATATTTTACAAATATTTTTATCTCGTGGCGCGCATCTTTGCCCTACTAATCTAAGAAGAAGACCAGAACCAATATACCAATATTCTTTTGGTTATCTATAAGACAAAGACATAAATAAGGAGTAACTAGAGTAAAATTTACATTGCTTAGTTTAAAATCAGATACTTTAAGTGAAAATTAAACACTCCTATGATTCTAAAAAAAAATCAATCGTTTTACAATAATATTCGTTTGGGTACCCTCTCTTACCCAATATTCCATTTTCTCTTCACGCTCTGCTTTCATTTTCTCTTCTAATTCTATAATTGCTCTTTCTTCTTTAGAACGAAGAGTTTCCATTTCTTTTTTCTCTTTTCTTTCTGTTGCTTCAATTTGAGCTATGGTAAATAAAAACTGTTAATTAAGTGGTTTGTCGAAGTTCAAACGTGTTATATTAAATATTCGTTCGTACCAATAAGTTTTCCATAACGACATGGTCTTCCCATTCGCAGAGCAACAGCTGCATAGGCACCTTTCATAGCATAATCTATGTGCTCCTTAACCGGCACCACTAACGGATGGAGATCAAGCTCATCAAAAAAGTTGAGAGGAGTGACATCACGCGCATCGCCTGCTCTAAATTCACTTAGACGCTTCAACACCATTTCTTCGTCAAATCGAAAATCATCTTCGGGTTGACGCATGGCTTTCTCGCAAACAAAATCATCCGTAGCATCCAATGATACAATAATATCTAAAAGTGTATGTTCAGTAATTTTAATTACAATTTATGTAAGATATTGCAGTGACATCAGAAATATAACAATACCCGGTAACATTTTTTTCAGCACATTACTATAGAGATCGACATCTTCATCAAATGGTTCTTCATCGTTTTCTAAGCCTGCATCTGAATCTTGTTCTTCTCCTTTCTCAAATACTAAGCAACACATGGAATGATTAGTTTTTATATCGATAAAATCTAGAGATATATATATATATATATATATATATATATATGCAATATTGAAGGTTTAGGGAACAGTAAGTAGGTATAGCAGGCATCTTACACACAGAACATTGTGTCAGGTTTGTTGGGAAACCATCTAGCACCCATCCTTTGTTTAAGGCTTCTCGACATAAAAGTCTTTGGCGTATATATCTATAAAATAGGAAAAAAATATACTGAGGCAATCGATACGATATTTCATGTACATAAATAATTTAGAATTATAATATAAAATAACTACTTGACATGCAGATAACCGACATTTCTATTGTAATTCGTAAGTATGATGTAATTACTTAGATAAATTGATTCCGACTACACACCCTAATATTTCGTCTTCGCCTAGCGGTCGTCCTGATTTTAATAAAGCAAGGTTTTGTTTGGCGTTCTCTTGCATGCCTTCCTTTTCGTCGGTATCGTCGACATCAGAGGCCCCATCATCTTCTTCGCCATTCAGCATAGGCAAATCAGTTGTTTCACCCCTCTCCCAATAATTTACGCGCCAAGACTGTAACAATTCTTTATCTTACTTATCTCTTAAACTTTTCTTAAACTTATTACCTACAAACTACCAGTTCATACACTTCCACGCCATCTTATCGCCAGTTATTGTGTCCACATTTGTCCATTAAATCCTGAACGAAAAGTACCATAACACAAATCCACAAATTCATTAGGAGTAGTAAAATTAAAAACGAATTCCTTGGAAACGAGATCCTACACATAGGCTACATCATGAATTGCTATGCTTGTCGTAGGAATACCTACCGTTGAACCAGAAATGTCTTCGAGTGAAGACTGCGAGCAAGCTGGTGTGAGACTCTCGAGCACAGTAGACAGCAACATAAATAGAACAGGGGAGGTGGGTGGATGACTGGACGAGGAAAACTGAGAACTGGGCGTACTAGCGCTTTTAGGTACAGCCTAATTTTGAAGAAATGAATTTAGTTTTATAAATACCAAGTCTTCTATCATATCATTCACAATTGTTTCCGGAGATATATAAAGAAGACCGTAGGCCTCGCAAAGGAGCTTTGACAACGTCGTCTTGCCTACAATTGGAGGGCCGTAGATAAGAACCTGCAATAAGCATCACATGATTTTATTATATATTTTATATATAAATAAATATATACGTTAAGTATAATCAAAACAAATCCATATCAACTACTTTTAACGATTATTTTTCTAAACATTTAATAATTAAGGCAATTATATCGTCCACCTTAAAAGGTTTTAATCCGTTTTCTTTCTTAAATTGGTTTATAAGAGCGGAAATGTTTTCTGAAAAAGTCAATTCCGAGACCCATTGTAGTGCCATCGTTTCGACAATAAAGGTGGGTTCCATGTTAAGATTCAAGGTCATCAAATCGAAAATTCTTTGCTGAAAAGATTTCACAATGCACAGACGTTAGAATTGAAAGGATAAAAATAATGACACTTGAAAATGATACTTACATCAATTTCCGGAATCAAGAAAGTATCTTCTGGCGGTATGCATTTGAACATTCCAGAGCCCACAAGTCGCCCTAAAGGTTTTATGATCTACAAAATATTAAAATGGTCGTATGAATGATTTATTAAATTGATCAATTCAGTTATAATATCCGATTTTAAAATAAAACTTAAATCAATTTAAATAAAACAGATAACCTCTCTTTGTTTTGTAACATTTTGCTCCACTGCAAGTATGTAGAGTTTCTTTGGAAAGTCAAGCACCAAATTGTAAACTATCCTGAAATAAAACTTAGCGTACATTATTATTTTGTCTATAAATAAAAGATAAGCGAATAACAATAGGCTCCAAGAATGCATTTCCGCACTCATTAAAGAATCAGTGCGAATATATAACGTAAAAAACATGCCCGCAATGTAGACGCCTTAGGATTCAGGAGCCAATGAACCATTTATGAAGTCATGCAAGAACGCGTCTTGTAGCAATTAAAAATAATACAACTAAATAATACATATGGAATAGTTAAAACAATTAACACATGATTTCTGTGAGTTAAGAGTTGAATTAACTCTCGATTCCACCAGTAACATGACATACTCGTGCGTGTTTACTAATGTTAGTCTGTAGGTCAGAACAGTGAACCGACACAAAAATGCATCGGCAAAGAATACAATACACAATATTATAAGCATTAACTATGGAGGAAATATTTTGTATTATTGCTATCATGGGGAGGAGACATTTTTAGGAGGGTAGTTTGAGGAGGGTAAAGGATCCAATTTTATATTCTCCCACAGCTTTATTTAGTCTCCGAGCATGGCCATTAAAGTGGAAATACCAGATTCTCTGCCTGGAAGGGTTTGAACCCTAGGGCTCGAAGAAGCGAAGAGATCGTCGGCCTGAGGGCGCCTCATGTGAGGCCGAACCTCGGCTCGGGCGACGATTGGAGTGAAAGGGTTACGGATGGTGATTAGTCCGCACGCTTGCGAGACCGTGGTGTGAGCCCACGTCCGGATGACGTCAGAAGTCGGGGACCTGTGCATGCGAAGACGCTGTGCAGAAAACGGTTTTGGAGAGCCTGGAATCTCTTATATGCGGAGGGAGGACGAAACGCGAAGGCGAAGCTCACATATGACATGATGGGGCGGACACAAGTTTCATAGTGCCACTTTATGACGAAGTGGCAACTTGCTACGCCTGTTCAACATGGGGTAGAGTCTACCAAGGATGAACGCAGCCTTGTTACGCGCTGCGCTAATGTGATCTGCGAAGTTAAAGCGACTGTCAAAAGTTACACCATATTTCTTGCTTCCGTGCTTTGGCAGGCGGAGACATTAATTTTATCCCTTGTCAAGAGATTTAAAATGTATCTCCTGCTTATGCTAGCCGTGCAGGCATGGCTTACTATCATTTTAAAATAAGTACCACTAATTATGGCCTCGAAAATTTGAGAGCGAAGAATAAGTATTAACTTTTTCTAGTGCATAACTTAAAATAAATATTCCTTAACCTGGCGTTACGTTCAAGATACTACTGATTAGTTTACTTAAATAATCTTTATGGTGTCTCCAGTAAAATCAGCAAAATTGTCTTTTTTAGGTCAACGAAAATTTAAATTAGATACATAATATATTTCACTTACTGAGCAAGGTCTTGAACATTGATTAGGGGAACAGCGTTGCCACCACGACCTAGAATTGGCAGAAGTTTTTCGCATTCCCATGCCTTTTCGAACCAGTAGAACAACACGTCCTCGCGGCCTCCGTAGGTGACCCCCGACCCGATGACTATAGCTCTGTCATTTCAGATTATCAATGTTCAAAATTAAAAAAAGTATGTCTTGTTCGGCAAAGTAAGATCGTGCGACCTGTTATCATACAAGCACATAACTGCCCAATGCAGGGCAGAGGTCTCGTCCTAGAATGATAAGGACTTAGTCCTTGAAGGCCAAGTGCAGATTGATAGACTCCACACGCCTTGATTATGACTTGACTTCGCACGCGGACATTATAGAGAATTTTTAGGCATGCAGATTTCCTCAAGTTTTGTTTTATATTTAATTTTTTTGAAACGCACATACCTCCTAAAAGTTAGAGGCACTGGTCGCACTTGGGCCTTTCATTCTGGGGGCCAAAATGCGACCAGTATTTTTTCTGAAATGCAAACGAAGATTTGGTAACTATTGCACGGATTACGAATGAAATTGATAATGCAGGCCGTTGAAGGCTTTCTGTTTCAATCTTCGAAAATCTTGACCATGTTTAAAATTCCTTTTTTTTCCTAATTTAACCATTTGTAATGTTATAATAATAATTCGTTCTTCAATTTAAAATTCTACGAATTTTCAACTCTCTTTCTAAAAATCACTTATTTTTTTTGTTACTTACATTATTAAATAACTTAAATTATTTACTTAATTCTTTAGTGTTATTCACAACTCACCTGATTTGTGATCTATACTTCCTAGCAATACCGATAACCTCGTTTTCGACATCATAATGCATTTTGTAGTTTGGGTGTGGCTTTCTTTTACGAAAATCCGTCTCGATGAAAGGCATATCTGGGGTATCCTTGATAAAAGCAGATAACAAAATTACAAAATTACATTCCGAAACTCGTTTTTTTTTTGCCTTCTAGAGTGAAACGAATTTACTATTTTGTTGCTTGAAATTTTCCTCATTAAATTAGAATTTCGACAATAAGCAATATTTTTTAAGCAAATTTTTGTGAACGAAATAAAATCACAATGGCAAAAATACCTTTATTCCTTTATAATATCCTAGTTTCTCTATCTCCTTAAATTATAAAATGATTTCTACATCATTGATTTCGTAGTCTGTATCTAACATTATTTCATTAAATGATACTAGTGGCATTAGGTAAAATCTAAGATAAAACGGCTAACCTATACGTTCGGCGTACCGGAACGCCAAGTAACTTGAGCAACGGAAGTTAGCGACCTGAAACCCAGACCTACTTAAGGCTAATCTAATCTATAGCCGCTAGATGTTGAGATCTACTCACATCGGTCCACGAAACTATATTAAAATAGCTAAACATATTAAATTAGCTAAATTGCTAGGGCGACACAGGTAGATCCAATAAAATAGAAAAACTTGACGTTTTAGGAGAACTATAATTTATACTATTGGAAAAGTTCGTAGAAAGGATAGAATACGACAACTATTATTTAAAGGCCTTTAAAGTGTACAACGTTGATTTCTAAACAAACCAAATTCTGACATACTTGACAAATTCTACACGCTAGAATCTGATCTAGATGTGTAACATAATGAATTGAGTTAACCTTCCCAACAATGTCATCATCATCATATCAACCCATTACCGGCCCACTACAGGGCACGGGTCTCCTCCTACAATGAGTAGGGGTTAAAGCCGTAGTCCACCACGCTGGCCCAGTGCGGATTGGTGGACTCCACGCGCCTTTGAAAACATAATGGAAAACACTCAGGTTTCCTCACGATGTTTTCCTTCGCCATTGAAGCGAGTAATATTTTATTTACTTAAAACGCACATAACTTAGAAGAGGTGCATGTTGGGATTCTAACTGGTACCCGTAATTGAAGTCTAGCTCTTACCTACTGTGCTGTCACCGCTTCCAGCAAGGTATGTGAGCACAGTTTGAGTTCAACTACTATTGTTATAACGTGATTTATCTACCTAGTCAATGATGAATGATTATATTCAAACAAAAGGTAATCGTTTGTAAAAAGTTTTACCGGGTCTAATGGCTTAGTAACGGCCCATGTCATTACGGTCGATATAAGAATCAGGTAACGTTTTTTAGAGTCGCCTGCGTCTCCGTCGTATTCTGGATTATCTTGTGCTTGCTTTTCAAAAAGCTCTTTTAACACTGTAACAGGTTTAAATAGTAAAAAAACTAACTTTTTAAATAAATGTTGAATACCAACTCAAACGTTAAGTATTTTTTTGTATAAATCAAGATAACTATTGCAATAATGCTACAACTAGCTTCTAGTCGCGAAAACATGTGAAACAACTACAACAAACTATGACAGAAAATGTGGGTGTAACCCGATAAAATTAATACATATGAGTAACCTTTTCGAGATTACAGGCATGATGCTTTGTCGTGTGTGTGCTTAAGCAATGCATATTTATATGCTATAGCAGCAAAGCGGTTGATTAGGTGTAATTTTTTTGAAGAGTTCCGCATTCTGTCTCCTAAACTCGGCATCAGACCTATAGGATATTTAAAAGGGATCATTTCGGAAACAACCCCTCTTGAGAAAAAAAAGAATATCGCAAATTCCCGAACATTGTTGTATCTTGTTGTAAGTATCTTTTATTATGGTTTGTAGTGTTACAATCGGTCATTTTGTAGTTAATGCTGTTCAAACCTTTAAGTGGCTAGTCACACTGATTAGAAATAAAATATTTGTAACTTTCCTTTAGTATGCATTGTGAACAAGCTGTTGGTGTAACTTAATAAATAAATAAATAAACATACTTCAAAAACATCTGTATTGATAAACTTTTCCTTTTTCAAGGATGTCAGTTAAAAATAATTGTGTAAATCCTATGCAATACCAAACACCTAAATGTCATATGATTTCACTCACCACGCGCGGCGTCGCGTTTTTATAATAACTATTATTGTTACACATTATAACGCCTGTAATACCACACCAATGCAAACGCGAAGCCTTACAGTCTACCTACTTATACGTAGAATATCGTGGAATACCTAAGGATTAAAATAGGCCTTAATAAGGTACTTAGGATGTTTTTGACGACCCACATGGCGCATTGGTAAGCGTTGCGGTCTTAAATGTGGAAGGTCCCGGGTTCGATCCCTGACAGGCCGGGAATATATAATTTAATTTTATCTGGTCCGATATGGTGGGAGGCTTGGGTCGAGCCTAGTTACTCCTCCACAGACGTGTCGAAAAGCGATTAAGCATTCCGGTTTAGGCAATCAAGGATCATAACTGCCATACCTCCAACCCATTACTATCTTAGACTGCGTTATCACTTATCACCTGGTGAGTCTGCAGTGTAAGCTTAAGTTTAAGTGGTATAAAAAAATGTATTTATGCTTACTAACATTTCAAATAATCCATAGCAATTTTCAATTCGTCTCTGCTATAGCTTATATCAAAGATAACCGTCCCACATGTAAGCATTTGAGGCAAACAATCGGCTGTTGGAACAATCCGGGCGACGCTATCCAAAGACTTGACCTTGGGGTTCACAACGGTACCTAGGCAGAAGGCAGGTTATTGTAGCATTTACATAAATTGAAATATAAAAGAATAATAGAATAAAAAGGTAAAACGATAGGTCGGTAGGTATACTACGTTTCCTTTAAAGTCATTACATTTTTTTGTTATGTACGTTTTATTTAATTAAATAGAACCTAATTTAACGGTGAAGGAAAACATCGTGAGAAATCCTACATGCCAGAAAGTTCTCCATAATGTTCTCAAAGGCGTGTGAAGTCTACCAATCCGCATGAGTTCAGCATGGTGGACTCACTATTTTAATATGTTACTATTGTAACGGGTTCACTGAGTGGACTACGTTACGGCCTAAACCGTCCTCTTTCTAAGAGGACAGCAGTGTCTTGTAATGTTGATGATACGATGCTTTAAATATGGAAATAGCGAATAATACCTATTAAACTCGATGTTCTTATTGTAGTTATCAACATTTTTTTATAAATTGTTAACTTAATTTTCACTTAAAAATAACGAAAAGAACATTGTAAGACAGGTAAGAAAAAATATGAAACACTCAAATATACTATAAAAGTAATTACACAGTGTGTTATAAATACCACCTCTTCTATAATAGGTAGGAACCTAAATTAAGAAATATCTTAATGTAGATAAATACCTATGTTTTCTTCTAAATTAGTAAAAAACCCGCTGGTGTTGGAGCTTAAATCGAATGGTTTCGTATAAAGGTTATATATATATGGTGGTGGTGTTATATATATATGTATATATATATGTATATATATATATATATTAAGGATTGAGGCTTATATAATAAGGCGGCAACTCCGGTGGTGTGGACACATATCCAAAATGGGTGAAGAAAGAGTGGCTAAGCGCATATTTTACTCCGAATTGCAGGTTGGGAAACGTAAGCAGGACGGGCAAAACTTGCGATATCTTGAAGATCGGCCGCGATGGAGACACTCCGTAAATAAAAAAGTATCGGAGTTACAATATAATTGGTGGAGTACTGACGTGCTGTCAATGTGATCGCACGTTTAAAACAAAGAGAGGTTATGCCAGTCACTGGAGAGCACATCAGGTACGCTCATAATGGCTAGAAGGAGTCGCTGTGATCGGATACGGCCAGGAGGATATATAGGAGATATATATATATATCTTAATATATATAAATCTCCTGTCACGATGTTTGTCCGCGATGGACTCCTAAACTACTTAACCGATTTTGAATTAAATGGGCACACCGTGAGCAGTCTGGTCCAACTTAAGAGATAGGATAGCTTAGATCTTTAATTATAGTATATATTATTTTATTGCAAATTATTTGTCTATAATTAATTGACAGTCACATGTTATATATAAAAAAATTAAACGCAGACGAAGTCGCGGGCAACAGCTAGTATATATATATATATATATATATATATATATATACTAGCGGACTCCAGGGCCATCTGTCGGGCTGATTTGTGAGTCTAAACCATCCAGGGTGCCACCCATATGCACACTACAAAATTCATTTAAATCGGTCCAGTCGTTTAGGAGGAGTTCAGTGACATACACACGCACACAAGAAATATATGTATGAGATTAATACTTATATATAAAAAAAACCTACTATAGAGTCGTATAGCGGAGAATAAGTAATAGAGCATAGTAAAATAGGCATGTGACACTTTGTAGGACGGTATACTTGCATGCGCTGCGAAGTGTTGCTCTGTTTATAGGTGTTTTCCACTTACCATCAGATAAGTCGTCTGCAGTGGAATGCACAGGATTTTGGACCAGGGTATGCAAAAAGAAGGAAGATGGCATAAAATTGAAAAATCCTTCCCCTTTATGAGTTATACAAAAAATTTAGGGTATGCAGTGCTTTTGTGCATGTATGAAGAGCACGCCACTGCTGGCAATCGAACCCGGAACCAACACACATAAGACAGCGGTCAGCATTGCGCCATCGGTCATAAAACTTATTTAATAAAAGTGTTAGAAAATTAGTTGAAAATAAATCTTCAGATCGAGATATTGTTTTCCGACGATTTCAGAGAAGCCAGATTTTAACCGCGGACCTTTGCCGTGCTATAAACCTGTTTTATGGCCACCAGTCGTCTGCTTGTTAATTGACGGCAATTAGAATTTAAAAAAAAAAGAGTGCTCCTTTATTGTAAAATCACATGAGTACCTATGATTTCATATGGTTGTTCTGGAGGTAGAAGTGATAAATGCTCCACGTGTTCTCCTATAATGGTTTGTGACGACTGCTTAGAAGATACAGCTGCATTTCTCAACAAGACTTTAGAAACTTCCTTTAAGTAATACTCTCCGTGATAGGAGTCCAAATTGTTAATAAAATACCGTTTGAATGAGTATAGCAGGTCATAATTAGAGGTGGATTTATCTGACGACATTTTATCCATAGATTTCTTCATGATAGACACCACTAAAAGAAATCGTCCTCTATAAGAAATTTCTATTCATCAACGAATTCAATGACATTTAATAATTTTTTTAAGTGTCAGAAAATTTTCAATTTTGTGCCATTTTTTTTTTTTTTTTAAGTAGAGTTTTTTTAGTCGCGTAACTATTACATTATGTTTGTTATATTTAATCTTGGCTCTGGAAACCAAGCGGTACTCAGAATTATCGTTCTCAGGATACGAGTTGCAAATCAGTGATTTTACGTTTGCTGCCAACCAACCATGTTTCAATTTTCATAACGTAGTGTTGGTATTATCTTTGGTTAATGCCACGTGAGAGCATTTATTGTTTCCGTATTTTTGGAAATTGTGCTGAATAGGTATCATTATCATGGTCACCCCATTAGAGAACACCTCTCTCTCAAAAAGTGCGTGCCGAGATTCGAACTCTGTGCCCTCGCATGAGAAGCCGAAGTGTTAACCACTAGGCTCTAGGGGACTCACCGCTCGAATAGGTATAACTTTTCTAAATGAATGAAAGAAACATATATATTTTAAGTCTCAAATATAATTTTATTCAGATATAGTAGGTAATACTTTAATAAGATACGTTATATTGATATATCTTTACTTATTTAAAAATAATTAAGTACCATACAAAATACAAAGGCATTATGGCTAGGCACAGATATCGATGGCTAACATAATGTTAGTAGTAGTTCCGCGGGTTACATCTACGAAAATGCACAAGGTTCAATGTACGTTTTGTGACGTCAATTCTGACAACTATTTAAAGGGGTGTCAAAATTCATGTCACAATAATACCATGCGAAATACAAAGGCACTATGGCTAGGCACAGATATCGATGGCTAACATACATGATAGTAGTATTTCCGCAGTTGACAACTATGAAAATGCACAAGTTTAAATGTACTTTTTGTGACGTAAATTCTGACAACTATTTAAAGAGGTGTCAAAATTCATGTCACAATAATACCATGCAAAATACAAAGGCACAATGGCTAGGCACAGATATCGATGACTTACATACATGTTAGTAGGATTTCCGCAGTTGACAACTACGAAAATGCACAAGTTTAAATGTACGTTTTGTGACGTCAATTCTGACAGCTCTTAGGGGTGTCATAACTAATGTCGCAATAATTTATAAATACGATGAAATAGTAAAACACGTGAGTTACGAATTATGCTTTCCTATATTTATTTTGGAGTTGAGACGGACTAAATAAAGCAAATAGCAATAGCAATACGATTTTCACAATCGATTTTATTTACGATCTGTAACAAACTACATCGCACATTAACCGGAATAAACATCTTTTTTCCCCGTTATAATTTTTGTAATTAAAATAATAATGGGCCGTTAACAAATCGCTAGGTCCAATCCTGTAGCGGTTTTGCGGGTCTATTGTATTTCTAGTGCGGTGAAAAATCCGTGTGTTTTGAGACTGTATCGTACTTATAATCTTCGTCTCACAGCTTATTGTGAATAACGAACCTTTCAGTAACGCGAGGATTATAAAATGAGTGTTGCAATCAGTTCACTCACCTTCCTCAAAGCATGTGTGGTTTTATATTGATCACGAAGTCAAAAATTTGAATGCTTGAAATATAGATCTCTTATCTATATTTCAAGCACAAAATCCTGCTATTGTAATCCAAACAATAGCTAACAGCTCTAGTTTGCTAACTTGTATTGCACAGAACGGCGCTAATATATCCGATATCACGATCTATAAGTCATAACATAACAGACATGACAAGCAGACGTCGGTAAATAAAAACAATAAAAAGAAATTTTTAAGGTAAACTTTAATTTAATATTCAAATCCGATAAACAAATTTTATTAAGTAAATATACACATTGAGAATTAGAATTACCTTTAAGTATTTAATATTAACTTTCAATATGATGAGTAGTTATATTGAAAATTATAAATTCATTACAAGATAATTCTTCCTTTTTAACATGTAATATGTAGATATAACCTTTTTATTGCATTATTTGTTAAGAACGGATTCGATTCAAATAGTATAATAATATATTTATATGTAACTGCACATCTGAAAACAACACCACTGCGAACAGAACTTGTGTTACACGGCTAGCATGAACAGGATTAATTTTTCATCACCCCTCTTCTTGCCGCGGTACGTATCGATGCTGATGATACGTACCGCGGCATTGTTCCCTGCCTATGCTAGCTGAGCTGGAGAAGATGTAAAATGAATACTCTGTAAAATATTACAGCTGGTAAAATACGTATCTTAACTTACTCATCTATTGCAATATCTAAACTATAATTTAAATGAAGTTTGCAGTTCAATGCAATATTATTATTCAGAAATTAACATTCTGTTTCTTATGCGATAATATATCTCCAGTTACACGATTTATGTTAAAACAACATAATAATTAACATAGTGGTGCCAATCCGGTTGTACGTACGTTATAGTATATACTAAACCAAACCAATAGATATAAAAGTAGTGCGGTCTTTTCAACGGAAAAATCATGAACATTGGGATATGTTGACAGCGACTTTATTGCTCAACTAAAAGCTATAACAGTAATGGTGAAATTGTGGAGCATTTATGTTTTTATATTTATATCATTGTTTAAATATTATATCGATCACAAGGCAACACTTGTAAGGAATCTATTTAGATAAAATTTTAGCCCTTAAGAATTTTGTCGCACCGTTGCAAATGACTGAGGTTGAGCAAATCCAACTCCGGATTGTATAAAAATTTTAATTTAGACTGCAAATAGCTTGAAAATTTTTAACAATAAAATAAAATTAACCTATCGGTAAATGTAATTTGAAAACATCAACCCCACTGGTTTAATGGCAAAATTTTTAGAACAGTTAGTTATCAGGTTAGTCTACAACTAAATCAGCACCAGTAAGTTTAACATGATTGAATACAGAATACAGCCTTAGATATAACATAAACTTTAAAATCTTTGTAAATAAGAAACATACCAATAATAACAATTATTCTAAGCTAAGAACAATAAAAAGTTTAGCGGTCTATTTCAAAGGCACAAATTTTGATGTAGCATAAAAATAATTAAGCGAAAATGCATTGCTGGATCTTAAAGCCGATACTTCTTAAGGCTTGTCAAAAAAACACTGCGACTGGGTATGTATTGTTAACTATATAAAAGTACATTTTCTTTGCATAGCACTAAATAGTGCAAAATATTACAATATTTTAGAATTTTAAATTGAGCAGTAGTATCAGAAATACTTTAATAGAATTCTTTTAGTACAACTACTAATTTATATTTAAGAGCACCATAGTTTAATTTATAACAGATTAGATATATAATTATTACAAAACACACGTAACAGGGTATTTGTTTTGCAGTAACCTCTTAGCAGTAACATATCGTGCGTCAAGAAACTTGAATGTAAAATTTTAACAAAAAGGAATGTTTAGTTGTCATATCAATAAATAACTAATTTTATAACAAGGCACCAAATTGATTACTGATCAGTCTTAAGGTATCAAATGAGCAAAATAAAAAAAAATCTGTGGCAAAAACCAGTATGGCTTTAGAATGGAATTGAAGGAATGTTTCGATTAGTCTCGAAAGACCTTACTTTTAGTAACGCTCTGGCTGTGTAGGACGGAGATCAAGGTTTACAAAGTAACGGATTTTTATGACATTAATAATATTATATTAAACTAAACGGTAACCAAACATTTCTGATTGATTTAATAAGAAATGATTAAAATCCAACAATAGTACATAGATTCTTTTGGATAAATGTACAATACTGAGTTTTTCTACCTTGAATTATGTGCCATTATTTGTTTACATATCCTATGGAATGTTTTTTTTTTTTGTTTGATCAACAAATTTCAAATGTCGCAAGTTATTTATAAGCGTCCTCATAAAATACTTATTGAAGAAACTAGCTGCATTATTAGTTAGGTAATTATAAAAATAATTCCAAAAGTTTGAATAAGTATCTATGGCACCTGTTTCACTTTACTCCTCGTAATACTGTTTAAAATATATTGTACTGATAAATATTCACTAATTATTGTAAAGGTTAAAAATATTCGATATGATTTACGGACGGCCTATAATTTTACAATATACACTACTACGATACGCTACATTTTTAAGTACTATGAATATCCCCCTATTCTGTAACTTTTATAGAGATCATTCGGCTCAATTAACAATATAGGTATAGCCTTTAATGTGAAGTGATGTCTGAAGTGCGATTAATCATAAGATCCAACATTAATAGGACTTAAAATTAGTCCTGGTAATCAAACCAACTAGTTTTTCTTGAAAAATGGCCCTGGCGTTCCTTGATGAACAGACATTTGTCATTTGTCATTTTAAATGCTTAGCAATGAACAAACGCACGAGCTTAGTGCGTGCTCGTAAGATAAAGATTAAGGGGACTGTTTACATTCCTATGTCAAAAGAGTTCTAATTTGTCATGTTAATATTTACCACCACCGCTTAAATTCTATATTAAATAAACGGTAAGAAATCTTTCACATGTAATAAAGTAAATAAAGTATACATATGTATACAGTCATACACACGGCTGTATTAGCGAATATTTTGTTATATATTTTATGCAGACTTCTAAAAAAATCTATGTTTAAACTATGTATTTTTTTATATGCGCTATACCGCTTTGGAAAATTATTTTATTGTTTGAACGTGTCTCTCAACGTGTTCCCGTTGTCACCAAGTCAGGATCTGATGGGAGGATTCCATTGAAATCAAGGGCACTACTTATTGCCAAATACAGTACTTGTTAGGTTAACCTGTCTTCTTTAAATCAATAAATAAATAAGTTTTTTAAGTCTGAAAGTCATTGAAATCGTTTAAAATATGCAAATTAGTTTGTTGATTGTAACCATTTAAAACATTATTGTAAATAAATTATTTGTCATATTCGAATTGTTTCATGGCTAGTATTTCAATGAGTATCTTTACTTGAAATAATACTGTAAAAACGGCTAACTTATATTCCTAATAATAGAATTTTTCCATGCTGGAACTGTTTAAATATTAAATATTAAATTGGTTATGTAAAATTATGTTAAGTACAATTAATATTAGTGGAGTTGTAATTTATAAACACAGCTTATGGAATGCAAGCTAAATAGATAAATCACTTAGATATAATGTTTGCAAAGAATGTGAAGCATCTCGCTTTAGGTTTCTTTCGAAACTTAAAAGTGAAATGGAAAATGGAACTCTTCTTTATATCAGGAGCTAGCTGGATGGAGTTGATTGCAAAATGACTGTAATTTGACAAGCTCATTTATCGCTCACCAAATATCCTGTCGTTTTGTTATTTGGGGTCTCAGGTACGACAACCTGAGCATAGCTTTAGTCCTTACTTTTGCATACTCTTATCCTTTAGGCACCTGCTCTAAATGTAAAAATGTGTTTTTTGTAAGGCACAATATCAATTCACTCACTTCGATCACTGCCACCTGAAATTACTCAGTAATTTCGGAGCACGTCACGCTTTAGTTTATGTTCTTCGGGTAATAATTACTTAAAAAGATATTAAAAACGGAAAAAAAGCTTTTTATAAACGAAGTTTCTTTTAGTTGTTAATGAAGCAGCAATAGTCAAAACACTACGTATCGCTAGCGCAATTTATAAATATGAGTATGTGCAGTTTTTAAAGTTGGGTAGTTATAACGGATTTGCGGTGGATTATTGTAATTTCTTTTTCTCCTATGCCAGATGGGGAGCTGGGTTCTGATGTAACGAGCCAAGGCGAAAGAGATGAAATCGGTTGAGATTTAGGAACTAAACCTTCATTTCTCTCAACAGGTTTCGGAGATGCCATTTTTGTTTGCGTCCGTGGAGGTTCAACCACGACTATAGAAACGTATTGGGAATTGTTTGGGTTTGTTTCATTTAAGATTTTCGGCGACGGTGTAGACGGAATCGATAAATTAATATTTGTTGATTCGTTGATAATTTTAACTTCACTTTCTCGAGCTTTTAGTATATTATTGCATTTGAGCTGACCTGGCGGTAAATTTTTGGTAGACGGCAAGTAGCATTTTGTTTGGTTGTTAGGCACTTCGTTATCAACTAAATCCAACTGATCTTTTTTAACTTCATTCTTTGAATCATCACTGTTTAATTTCTCTTTAACTAAGCTCATTAGAAGATCATTTAATGGATTAAATTCAGCAACTGGTGAACAGTTACAAGATGGCTTGTTAATCACTAACTGTGACAAGTTGCTCTTCTTTTCTTCAATATTAGTTTTATCCATCTTGAATAGAATCTTGTTGCTGATGGCATCATCTTTCGAAATTAGTAACTCTTCTGGACCCTCATCACTGATAACTTTCTTTGTTGAGGGTTCTCCCACTTCAATAGGTCTAGTATCACATTCGACCAAAGTAGATTTCTGTGATTTAGCGCTACTCTTTCTCGATAAAGTATCAAGACAAGCGTCAATGGCCGGAGCAGTAGGTTCAGCTGATGTACTGGGTTCTGGTTGAGAGGAAGTATCAGATTTTGTTGTTGTATTTTGTTTTTCACGTTCTCTTAAAACGTGACTTTGCCTCCGCGCGAATCTTTGACTAGGACGTCTTTCAAATTGAACCGTTCGACGTGCACGATTTTGCTGTGTAGTTTGATATTCAGTTTTACCTGAATATTGAAATCTCGAACCCATTCTGAAGAAGTTTTGTCTGGCAGATGGCCCTTTAACTGGGGCTCGTAAACGGAAGAAAGTGTGATGTTCTACAGCACATTTCCAAAGATGTTTACAGGCTTTTTCATTATGAAGTCTGAAAACAAATGTGTGTTCTTGTTCTCGACCTTGGTCATCGTCTTCAACAACCACTAAAGTCAATTTCTTCTTTTTAAAGTCCAGCTTACTGATTTTGGGCCAAAAAAATAATCCTATTTTTTGCGGTCCTTCAAATACAAGAATGCCTGTAGGAGTTAAACCTAAATGATACTCACATCCATCTTTGCCGAGGACAATGTGCATGTCAACACCATACATTTCAAGCCATTTTGCCTTGTTAAGATAGTTGACTTCTGCTTGAGCTGGAGAAAGACCCTTACATTTTTTGAATTCTTCCAATATTTCAATTTCCATTTCTTCACTTTGATTTGGGACAAATCTGAACTCTGATACAGTAGCAGGTGTGTGTATACACTCATCAAAGTCACCAAGCTCCGACTGCAAGGCCAATGCTGCTAATTCTACTGCTGTAGAGTGTGGGCATTCTAATTTGCTCTCTAAAATATCTTTTTTTAATTGTAAAAAGAACTGGTATCTAGTTAATTCTTCTCTTAAGTTATTAGGTTCAGATGAATAAAATTTCACCTTCAGTCTTAAAGTGTATGGCGGACCTATTTTTACTTGTTTTTTGATTGTTTTTGTTGGGTCCAGCCAATGTTTTACATTATTTGTATCAGTAAATTGTAACCCAAAATAATCCTTCTCTATCAAATCTAAGGAATAAAATACTTGTTCATATAAATCACCAGCACTAGCCTTTTTAGAAAGATTAATAGATAAATCAGTATCATCGAGAAGCATTACCTTGCATTGTATAAGGTTTTTGTTGATAGAGGCTTTCTGATTTTGCTTGTTGCGTGTCTGGCTAGAAGAACGCCCTCTTCTGCTGAGAAACCGTAACATTGTTATGGTCACTTAGATCTGTAAAGAACGAAAAAAACATTATTTTTCGATTTATTGTACTAAATTTAACCAATATGGTAGGGTGTGTGTTGTGCTTATAAGGGAATTAACTATGTAACCTTGCATGATCAGATCTTTCTATTTATTTTCAGAGTCCCAAAAGTGCAAGAGTGTCAAAACTATTGGTAGCTATTTCTTAGGGAATCTTATAGAAAAAAAGGATAGAGCTCTTTTTCACCACACCCAACAAACTAGTTTAAATTATCCGAATTAAATATTTTAGCACATTAATTAAGTAAATTTAATTTAAAATTCAAACCAATGCATTTTTATTTTTATTAGTTCTTACAAAGTTCTAAGTTGATACAAGATTAGTTACCAAAAATATTCATATTTTGGAGACCTGCCCAGTTTTTGGAGAATGCATGATGAAAACGTAAATTGCAAGGTATGGGACATGTATGTATGTCATAGGAAAAACTAATGAAATAGCTGCTATAAATTTACCTTATAGGAAGAAACTCTTGCTCTGCCTTACATATTTATCTGATCTATGACATACTTCTATTTGTCTGATCAACATGCTATTTTGTAATCCAAGTAACACTTCAATAATATTAGGGTAAAAGTTGATTTCATAGTTACATGTTATCAATAAGTGCAAATATTGTTACAAACGATTTCTTATCTAACACCACATGATTGTAATTTAATATTTGTTAATGTATTCCCAAGTAACATTGCAGCATATGGAGTATTAAAATCAATACAAAGTTCTAAATTAATCTACTACATGCCATTTACTTAATTACCGAACATTTATAAATGAAGGCTAGTTAGTTTAGTCATTAATTCCTTGATATAGATGACAAAGTCATGGGGGTTTCCATTAGAAAATTATATGTACGTAAAGTAAACTTTTTTTAATCATCCAGATTTTGTATTGTAGAAATAAATCATGCATTTTATCGATTTAAGTATATAAAAATTGCTAATAATACTGTCAATACATACCAAGTAGGTAAACGACCCAAGTAGAATAGCAACTGGAATCAACATTCAATCGTGATGGATAGATCACCAAGCACTAATTTGAAGCTTTACAAATAGTTACACATTACAGTCAGTACACACAGTTTACACTTTACAGTCAATCTCAACAACTAACGCAATATACAAAAGTTTTGATTATCCTTAAGTTACTAAGAATTAAAAATATAGTACGCAAAGTTTTTGTTGCAGTACATGGCGTTGATACTTCATAGGGACCTTCATAAATTTACAGTTCGCGATGAAGATAATTAAAAGTTTGACATTTGTTATTGACAGTGACATTGACTTAATTCTTTATATTGTCCTTTCCAGTCTATGCCATGAAAGTCGATTTCAGAGATTTTACTACTTATTATTTAAGAAATTTTCAATAAACCAAAAAGTGGAAGAACTTATTGTAGTACTTAATTCCCTTTTTAGATTTTTATATTAGATTAGATAAATCAATTCCCTATTTTAATATTATTGTACACACACTGAAAGAAAAGTAAAGTGATAATAATATTTGTTTTATTTTCTTACTGCAGGCTGGTATTTACTGAAAATATCTTTGCCCAATCCAGGAATAGACATTTTTGTTACTTCTGAAAAACAATTTCTGGATTTGTGTACAAAGTTCTTTAAAAGAACTTTTACAAAAGTCTGAAGAAACCAAAAGAACTTCTTTTCTTTTCGTTTCTTCAGACTTTTGTATCCTTATTGGTATCTTTTCCTCATTAATATGCGTGTTGGCAGTACTGATCAATCTGCTGTTGCTTTCCGGTCGCGGTATTTATATCCTGTGCTCTTTCTTCATAAATCATTGTCATTTATTTCTACATTCTTTGTGGTTAATGATTTCTGTTCTTGTGGATTTGTAATTTTTCAATCAAATTGTTTTGTGAACACCATAGCTGAAACTATTGAAAACCCTTAAAAATCGTAAGTTTTTATTAACCCTTTAATTTTTATTATTATGGAAATATATTCTATAATGGGGTTATCTTTGACATGTCGACAATTTTAAGATCAATGATATACATAAGGACTTCATAGTGAGTTATAATTTTTAAGATGCCTGTAGCTGATGAAATCCAGTCCTCATGGGCTGATGAAGTGGAAATAGATCAGGGCGCACTTCCACCACCATCAGAAGTAGTTGAAAATGGACTCAAAATTGTAACAGAATATAAATATGACAACGACAATAAAAAAGTCAAAATTGTCCGTACATACAAGATTGAAAAACGTGTTGTCTCAAAGGTAATTATTTAATTCTACCTATTTATTTATTAAAATAATAATTTGCCTGAAACTCTAGCCAACCCCACTGTTTTTGAGATCAAGTTACATATTAATACACCCTGATAGGAAGCCGAGAGTGCAATCTATAGATGGGATGGGCACATACTTGAACAAGGTATTGCAGTAAAATAAACCCACACTGCAGTACAAAAAAATAAATATCTTGGATGTTATTCTGCTGGTCACATGGTAACCATTTGTGTTTGAAGTCAACCTCAAGATCAGATCTGAGTAAGTTAAGACTCAGAATCCAAATCTCACTTCCCTCCAAAGTACTTAGTCCACTGCTGTTCCCATCTCCACTTGTTTTCAGATCTCATCATGAGTTATTGTTGTTGTCATGCCATTTCACATTTCTCATAAATGTTTTATGCTAACCAGTAATTCTTTCACATTTCACAGAGTATTGCAAAACGTAAAACGTGGGATAAATTCGGTGATTCAGCGAATGACAAACCTGGTCCTAACCCAGCAACCACCAATGTTTCTGAAGATGTCTCGATGCAATTCATTACAAGCAAGGAAGAGGCACAGCGTCCTGATGAAGGTGACCTAGAAGCCCTGAAGGTGAAATAATTAATACTTTTTACAACTTTTACCACACTTTCAAAGGTCTTCCTATTATTGATACATTGGACCTCTGGTAATCCGACAAAAGTTTTACTGGGCATTGCTGAACCATCAACATTTTTGGATTATAGAATACTGCCTAAGACCCCCTATAGTCTGGTTTTTGTTTACAAAAGAGGTCCTTGTAATCCAACAAATTATGGATCCAATGGGAAGATTCAATCTGTCCAATCATACATTTCTACATAAGACAAGATTGTCAAAAAATAGTCAAAATAATAGACACATTGGATTACAGGAGTGCTGGATTGGACAGTGTCCAGATTACCAGGGCTCCATTTTATAAGTGCCATTAAATAAATCTTAGTTGAAGTTTTCATATATGAAACTGAAAGGATTTGAAATTAGTCTATATTTTATTCATTTGGTACAATGTTTTCTGGTTTTTTGGGATGGATGTTGATAGAAAACTAAAAATATCTTATTATTGTTACATGCAAGAAAAATATTAGCATATGATATATATTGAGTCATTTTATTGATTGTGATCATCATCCCTTAATTACACTAACTATTCAGATTACTGCTGATGAGCGATAAAAAAAGTATTACAGTAGGACAAAATAATTATTGTAAACTGCATAAAATTTCAGCAGCTGGTCTAATGTTAGTTATTTTCATGTTATTTTGAGGCAGCTTAAAAAACTTCTAATTTATGCCTTTATGTTCTTTAATAGTATAAAAGCAGATGATATCCATCTACCGGTTTTACTACAACAATATACAAAAGTACTAAATAAATTAATCAAAATATTATTTTATTCCATATTATTTAATACCATTAATATTGTTTTCCTATTTTAGTCTAGGCCTACCAAGGTGCTGTTCAAATGTCGTACATGCCAAGGGGAACATTGGACCTCAAGTTGTCCATTCCAGAACACACAAGTAGCTCAGGCCAAGGCTAGTGAAGCAGCTAAAGCTGCTGGTAAGTTTTTGTATTTATTAAATCAATTTGGTATAACATAATAGGATTGCCAGAGTGCTTTCCATCACGCCCCGGGCTGTTCTGGCTGTGCCTTTTTAGGTGATAAAGTTAAGCACTCACACTAAGCTAGTTGTATTATTTGAGTAGTATGTTTTTGTAGTATTATTTTTCCTGTGTAGCAATAGGTAATCAGATTTGCTTACTAGATAAAAGTCCACATTTTTTGAATTTCATATAAAGTAATGGCTACTACACTGTCATGGGCTTATATTTTGATAGTCTAATTATTTCTGAAATAAAAAAAAATTATCAGAACTGATGAGACTAAACAAAATCTCTGGCTGGCTATATAAGAGTGAATTCTTGCAATGTACTTATAAAATTTTGTAATAACTAAAGTTAAATATTAGTTGTTTTTGTAAAGATTGTATAGGAATAAAAAGTAATCTGTATTTTTTTTATATTTCAACAGAAGCCAAAGCTTCCAGCACCAACAAGTATGTTGCACCGAATATGCGTGAAGGCGCAACTCGCGGTACAGGTCGTGAACCTCCAGGCGCACGACGTGACGACCTGGCAGCAATCCGTATTTCTAACTTAAGCAACTTTGCGGTTGAGGCAGATTTAGATGACCTGGTGAAAGGCTTTGGGCCTGTACAGAAGTTGTACCTTGCAAAGGAAAAGGTATTATACAAACAATTTGTTTTTTTATGTATAAATATTGCTATACAATCCCACAGCCCAAAGTAGATCATGATCTTGTAATCTAACTGTACACAACTTAATTTTTGTCATTAGTGTTGAGTAGTCAAACATGAATTGTGTTTTTTATATGCTTGTCCTTTATTCTTGCTGCAACTGAGTGTCTTTTGCATAGACCTTTTTTCTGGGTACCACAGATTATATATATCAATCTTATTACAGCATCATTAAGCAGGTCAGATATATTTAGATTTGAAACAATAAAAATATTATACATCACTTGTTGCAAGTGCAGTGTACATTTTCGTGGTGTTTCAGTTTCACTTCAATTACACACACAACTTCACAATGGTGGTTGAAAGGCTTTTGGATGGTGGTATGTTAAGGGGTCTTAATAGAAAAATGCAATGTAAACTCTATTGTTCCCCTTTTCATACTAAAACAGCAACAGTTGTTTAGGAAATCTCTGTTTTATAGTAATTGTTTATTCATAACAATAATTTTTTCAGAGTACGGGACAATGCAAAGGATTTGCTTATGTGCATTTCAAATTCAGGGGTGATGCTGCTAAAGCTATTACTACATTGAATGGTTATGGTTATGATCATCTTATATTGAATGTAGAGTGGTCCAAGCCGCCGCAAAACAATTAATGTACCCCCAAACAATTAATGTACCCCCAAACAATTAATGTGCTCCATGTTACAGATTAAAAAATAAATTTGAATAAACTAATGTCATAGTTTTATTATTTTCCATTCTGATAAAAAGCTTTGTCAAGCCTAGCCTAGATTCTACAATATCTTGCAACATTGGGATGAAGAAAAAAAAATAATTAAAAACAGGGAAATTATTTAATTAAAATAAATTACACAAGTCACAATCACATTATTCATAAAGAGTCCTCAATAACACTTTTTTTTTGTAAAAACCAAGTAAATACAACAATTTTAACTACATGCTATACACATATAACATCCACTATAAGCACAGAACAAATGTCACTTGGAATAATAAAATAGGTGAGAATTTTTTGTAGCAAGGTGGTGGTTATAATACATTTGCAATAAAAAGATCTTTTTTATGTATATTTGTTAGATATCAATATCGTACTTTTCATCATCACTGTTTGGACTGTATGCATCATCTGGCAGGCGAACTTCTCCACAGAACATAAGTTCTACATAATTGAAATAATCTAAAGCAATATTTGTAAGCATTGCACCAGTTGCAACACCAAGCATTGTACCAAGAACAGGTCTTTGGCCAATCGAGCTTCTTAATATTGCCCATAGGAATATAGAACCAAGGGGCCAAAGGCAGCCTCCTAGGAATGCCCATGAAAATCGTCTTGCAGGTGCTGCAGCTGCTAGGTGTGGCCTTGCCCACAACCACAACCCAGCACCACCTCCAGCAGAAAGAAATAACACATCTGTGATATCTCTACGAGGAAACAATCTGAAATGAAATTGTATATTTGAAAATGAAATTTGAAAAATAAAAAAATATTGCCATAATGTTACTAGGGAAGATGAAAGGATTTGATCCCAGGTGTATGTGGTATTGATTACTGAATTGTTTAATAAGGTGGTCATTATTCACTCGTCTGCAAAATTACAGATAGTAAATTTTTTTAATTCCACTTTTAATGTAGGCTATCAAACAAGTATTTATATGCATTTTTCCCAGGTACAGGTTCAAATTGAAGTTCATATTGCAAAGAGCAATATAGCCCTCAATTTTTTTGATACCTTGCTTAGCTTGGTTCATGTAGGTTGGTAAGGTAAATTTAAGATTTTAAAGTAGTAAAATTAAATCAAGGGTAATAACATGGTTACTAACCATCTAAGTTTTTAGGTTAGCATGAGCATAGTTAATTATTAAAGAAATAATCTGTACTAGTCTAGCATTTAGAAATAGGAGTTGTTCATTCCTATTCCTTGTCAGAGAGCGATAGGAGTTGTTCACTCCTCTTTCTCCTTGGAGAGCAAGTTAAATTGTTGCTAGTAATTATCAAGAAACTAATAATAATGGTTAATGTCCCTGCATAGCTCTTGTATAAGAAATGCCTGTGTCCAGCAGTAGACATTATTCAGCTGAGGACGATAAATATAATGTTATACTCCTGGTTCAGACAGTAATAGAAAATAAACCAGGTCATATGAATAAAGGGATCCTCAGAACTACTACTACTAGTTTATAGATATTAAAAAAAAATCTTAACTAACATTGATAAAGATAGGTTCTTTGTATTTCCAGGGCATATAAATATTTTGTACATACATACCTTACCATCAGATGGGGGTTCATTACACCCACCGACAAAGTTGTGTAACTTACAAGCCCCTGTATAGGCAAATAATAATATAACACATTATCTTTTGTAAATGGTGGTACTCTCACTTGATTTATGGATTTATTAACTGTATCCACTGTTTTATTTATGGTTGCCGGTAAAGTGTTATATTGCCTTCTCAAGTTATGATAAAATCTCTCTAAAAATTCCATATTGTGCAAGTGGTTATGCAGGTCCAATACTTTAGTCTTGATCTGTTGCGTAGCGAAGCTCAAAACATAATTTGGCAAGGGTAGGAGACGTGACGCTGTAATTTAGAATATATCTAACTTTATAATTTATTAGTTACAAGGTATACCAACAAAACATATAGAACAACAAATTACAATAATTTCTTTGATTTCACAGATTATTAGCTATTTTAAAAAGAAATCCACAGATAAAATAACACGAGCGTCTGTGTTTCTAGGACATCTATCTGAGGTGACTCATTCCTTTAAGAAACAGCTTTAGGGAAGCAGAAAATATATCTTTATTTTTTTCTATTTTTTTTATATAAACAAGAATAATTAGTTAAGAAACATGTGAATAGTAATCGCTTAGTCAGTATTCCATTTTTGATAAGGTCACTCACTCTGTGTGAGAGGTACCTTCAGCAGGGATAGCACAGGCAGAAGACAAAAATAACTCAGACAAGGGATATAGTTAACGTGTTCACCTACTAAAGCACAGAAACATGGAACAGGAGAAGTTTACTTCCGTTTATTATTAAACATATAATTTTTGGATATTATTTCCAATGCTCTGAGAGTTATAAAGCTGTAAGAAAAGATACATTTTTCTTTTTCCCGAGGAGAAAATTGTCTCCTGTTCATGCTAGCCGTGCTGGAATGACTTCTCCTTTTCACGTTTAAAATATCGTAATAAGTACTCGTTTTGGTCTAGGTACGTTCTAGGTATAAATATTAAATCCTTGGGGTTTAGGGGTTTTAGGTTTCAAGTCCATGATCAATTGGCATATGTCTTTGTGTTTGTCATTTTTATCTGTTATCATTATATTATCATTTGTCTGGTATGTGGATGTCATTTAGAATTGTCAAATTTTAAATTTTAATGTTATTGAGTATATTTATTTGCTGTAGAATATTATTAAAATCGCAGTTTAAATATGTTAAACTGAACATATAAGCCGTAAAAATGATTTTGTCATTGTTAAAACATCACAAGTTATCTAGAAATTTCACAAAACCCTTTGAAATCAGCTTAGTAACCTCTAGAAACTGTGCAAAAATTCTTGGAATTGAGACATCCTGCGATGATACAGGATGTGCCATAATCAATGAAAAAGGAGACATATTAGGAGAAACTTTGAATTCGCAAAATTTAATACACTTACGTTATGGGGGCATTATACCAGATGTGGCACAGGACTTGCATAGAAAGTATATTGAACCTACTGTACATAAAACATTAGAATCAGCACAATTGAACTGGTTAGACATTGCAGCTATAGCTGTTACATTAGAACCTGGTCTTCCCCTTAGTCTGGCTATCGGCATGAAGTATGCGAAGCATTTGTCTAGGAAATATAATAAACCCCTTATACCTGTTCACCACATGGAGGCACATGCTTTAGTTGCCAGAATGCAGCACAAAATATCATTTCCATATTTAACCCTCCTCATATCCGGTGGGCATTGTTTGCTGGCCTTAGTGCAAGGTGTTAATAAATTTCAACTTCTTGGTCAAAGTATTGATTGTGCACCAGGGGAAGTGTTTGACAAAGTAGCAAGGAGGATGAAGCTGCGTAATATACCAGAGTACTCACAACTATGCGGAGGGAGGGCTGTGGAAATGGCTGCTTCTAAAGCAACTGATCTAAACTTATTTCAATTGCCACTCCCTTTAGTTGATCACAAAGATTGTAATTTTAGTTTCAATGGCCTGAAAACATCTGTAATGTATCAACTTTTTAGGAAAGAAAAGGAACACTCTATTGAAGCTGATAAGTTAATACCAGAAGCAAATGACCTATGTGCTGCACTATTAATGACCACATCCAGGCATCTTGTACACCGGACACAGAGAGCTATGGACTTTTGCCATAAAAATCATTTATTACCTGATGAGAAAAAACAATTGGTGGTCTCTGGTGGTGTGGCATGTAATAATTACATTTTTAACACATTAACAGAGTTATGTAATGAGTTTGACTACAAAATTTATAGGCCTGAACCAAAGCTATGTACAGATAATGGTGTCATGATAGCATGGAATGGTTTAGAGAAATGGCAAAGAAACATAGATGTAGTGAGCAAAAATATTAATAGCTTGGATATAAAAGCTGTTAGTCCTTTAGGTGAAAGTCTCATTTCCAGTGTTGTAAAGGCTAGAATACCAACAAAGTTAATAAAAATAAAAGTAAAATTATGATATATTTTTTTTTTATTTAAATGATCAATTGACCTGATCTACTTACTGTTTCATTGTGAACCAACCACAAAACTTGCTCAAAGGGTTGAGGGTTGTGATTGGATGATGCAGCTTAATAGGTTTTAACTTTTTTTTATTCCACTACAAGATGTTTACTGCTGATAATGATGCAGTCTAAGATTGTAACGGGGCTAAACTGTCAGGGTTATGGCAGTTAATTGAAATCCATACTAACCAGTTTCAATGCAACGGTTTGGCGGCACGCCTTTGTCATATACGGAATCCGGGACCTTGCACTTAAAACCGCAGCATTCACCGATGCGTCTAGGAGGTTTGCAAAACTTGGTCTAGCGGTTTGCATGGTCGACTGTGTTTCACAAGGTCCTCGGTTCCATTCCAGTCGAGCTAAAAATAATTGGCAAGTAAGAAATTTTCATAGGGCCAGCGTGGTGGATTACAGCCTAAACCCCTTTTCATTGTGGGAGGAGACGCGTGGAGACACTACAGGGGTAGTGGGCCGGCAGGTATGTGATAATTATTCATTTTACCGATTGGCGTCCACTGCTGGACATAGGTTTTTTTAATTGGGGGCTACCACCAGTCAGCCTACTAAACTGCCAACCTCACCGGCTGCCCGGGTGCACCCTGCCATCTAACCGACGAGGCTCTGACAACCGACAAGTGGCATTATAACCACGTCTCGCCGTGCGGTCACGGGGGCGATCGGACTAAACAATGATTAGTCCAAAAGTCCACCAACAGTCAGATTAACGTCAATACCGAGGTCGATAATCGAGCTGAGGTCAGAGTCCTGGCTGGAGGCACCCTCGGGTCGACGTCTCCCACTCTCCCCCCCGATGTTGTCGAGCCCTGGGGCTCTTCTCATGGCGAGCTTTCACGCTTGCCCCACTCCCCCGGTGACGCAGTAGCAACCCCTCAGGTGGTTATCGGCAAGTGTCCTTCCGAAAAAGCAAAAAGCTCTACTACCGGGAGGGCGAACAACAGTTCCAAGTTGGTGTCGGAATCGTCCACAAATCCCTCGTCAACAATATTGTTCGAGTCGAAAGTGTAATTACGAAATTTTTAGTACCGGGTAGGTAGGAAATGGGATATTGTCATTGTACGACTAAGTGCCTCGATGAGCGCGTTAAATAATTGTCGCATCGGTCCCAGTTACTAGCATGGGATGATAATAATCTTTTAAGATTGGGCCTATCAATGGGCCTAAAGAGGTTATCATTTTAAAACTTATACAGTAGGTAGGTACCTTCCTAAAACTAAAGAAGGTTATGTAGGTATAGCCGTCGAATGAATACCTGATCCTCACTGAACAGTATACCTAATGCAATTTATTCCTAGAATTCCTTTGTGTTCATGTTTTTTAGTCAACTTTTTGCTTGTAGGTAATGAGTATGCACATCTCATTTTACCACGACGATGTTTTGTAATCCGAAGCTCAGTTTTAAGTCGCAGTGATCGTATGCTACGCGTATCTATCAGTATTTTTTAATTCATAGAAATGCTTCGAACACTTAAAAAAGGCGGTTCTTTCAAAATAACAGTGTTTTATTTCAAATTTAGACTGAATTCGACTATAAAAGGAAATAAAAGTATGAGAGGTTTAACCAGTAATCCATATGTACTGAATTTTAAAGATATTCCAGGCCCTAAAAGCTATCCTATTATCGGAACTTTATATAAATATTGGCAATTGCTTGGTAAGTTGCATTTTTTTTTTAATAAATTTTAATATACTTAGCTGTTGCATTGGTTATTCCTTACGTCCTATTACTTACTTAAGTCAAACCGGCAGGACGCGAGTCGCGACATTTCCCATAGGGAACTGGTTACATGTAGCGTATCCAAATAAAATACAATTTTACTCGGCACCAGGCTTTGGACAAGGCTAGGGAAAGAGGTGTATTAAGCCAGTTTTCATAGAAACTTTTTTTTCAAAACCTTTTTCTAAAATTATTATATCAACGCATTACTGGCTTTCTACACGGCACGGGTAGGAGACCCTTGCCGTGTAGAAAGCAATGAGAAGGTGTTAAGGCGGTAGTCCACCACAAGTGACAACCATAACAACAGATGTGTTTATATTTAAGATCAAATGGGGTCAAGGATTACTATGAAAACAACATTAAGGGTATGGTGGCAGATAATATAAAAAAAGTAATGAATAACAAAAAAATCACTCACATGTTCATACACACACGTGACACACGTGATAATATATTACAATTAGTAAGTGTGTTGATTCAGTATGCTCCGTTTTCTACTAGCCTTGTAGATAGACCAGATAAGCTGGATCTCTGAGCTTCTTATAAAATTGAGGGAAATAGTTAAGAAACATCTTAGGTATACTTATAATTAATGCCCAACCACCTCATAAGTAGATATTATTAGCCTATAATGCCCAACTGGTAGGCACATGATCTATACTTAGTTACATAGATAGATTAACACACTGTTTCAATGCCATTGGTGGGCCTTAACGTTGTCTTTAGTAGTTAGATAAGTTCCTAATATTGTCTTCTGTCGTATAAATATCCGTTAGCAATTGTTTTCTTATTTGCTTAACTTTTTTCACGTAAATACTCATCCGATTTATCAATTATCATAACAGTTTAACACAAAATTAAATATGACTATCGGCACAAAAACCGATCAAAGTCTGAGTTGGACTTTTACCAAGGTGCAATGTAAATACACCATTACTGAAGTGTTTACTGAAACACTTCAGTAATTAGTCGTAACAATATTAAGATTGAAAAAAAAACATTTTTTTTTTATTAAAGGCTTTTAAATATTCTTGGATTAAATTTTGAATTATTCATAGAGACGCAATTCAAATTAATATTCTCTAAAAATTATAACTCTCTACTTATTACGGTTCATGAAATACAACCCGCTAAAAACAGACGGATGAAGGACACATGGACAGACGTACAGCACAGATTTGGGAGCTGGGCTCCCGTTGGTCCGGATAACGGAATCCTGAAAATAACCATTAGGAATCTAAGCACAAAGATTTGCAGGCGACTACGATACAGAGGCAATAGACAAAGCGGCATGGCTCAACTGGCGCAAGTACGGAGGACTTGTCAAAGAGGAACCTGGTATAAGGCTACTACATGTATATGAGCCACAGCTTATAGAAAGCGTTTTCCGCCAGAAAGAACGGTACCCAGCAAGAAGGAGCCACGTGGCCATGCATCATTATCGTCTCAGCAAACCACAAGTTTATAACACTGGCGGACTTCTGTCAACGTAAGAAAAGTTATTTTAATGAATTTTAGATGCTTATAAAATAGAGTTCAAAGCGCAGGCAGGTAGGTATTAGGTATTAGAGGTAGGTATTAAGTATTGCAGGTATGAGAGGTAACCCTCTAATACTGCAATACCTACTTAATACCCATACATTTCTTGCAAGAATAAAATAGTCATTACGATCAACCAATTATAATAATCGTCTGCCAGAGTAGACGGTTTAACGTACGTTTCAAGGAAAGGGGTGGAGAGCGCTAATTGTCTAACTCTCAAGTTTTTACCTACTGTAAATTTCCTAAAAGAAAAACTTGATATCTAACAATTATTATTTGCCCGACCCCGAGATTAGAGATCGAACCTCTGGTGATCCGAAGTCGAATATGCTAATCACTCGACCAACAATAACAAGAATACACCAACTAGGTACCCAAATGTTTTTTTTTTTGCGTAATAACAATTGTTTTTCTTAATTCAGAAATGGTCCTGATTGGTGGAGAATAAGAAGTGCTTTCCAAAAGAATTTCTCAAGCCCCCAAAACGCCAAGCAATATGTTCAAGAAGTGGACAATATTGTCAAAAGATTCATTCAATGGATCCACCATAACAAACCGTCTCATCATGACGATTTTTTACAATATTTGAATCGTTTATATTTAGAAAGTAAGTCTACTATTTATTTATGCTATTACGTAATTCAGTTCTTCTAGAATAGTAATAAAATACAGAACTTAAACTCGCCGCGTTATAGGCTATTCTAATGCTCATTCGCGGGAGATGGTTGCGAGACCTGAATAGTAAGTTATCTGGTCGCAGTAATGTCGCAGTCAACGTCGACGGCTGAAGGCGACGACTTAACGCGGTTAACGAAGCACTTATGATAGGCCTTTAAATTATCAAATATCAACACAAGACCAATGGAAAATGAAATATAAAGAATCTTTTTTGTTGGACTTCGTTTAGTCATAAATTTAAATCAAGAGCAATCGAATTAGTTAAGCTGTAACCACTAAGGCAACACTATTTTCTTGTTTTTATACGCTTTATATTAGCTTCACTTGTATGTGTTTGTAACCGACTTCTTTGGGCGCGATTTTGATCCACTTTAAACGGTCAGATTTCTTTCAAACTTTGTAGACATATCGAGGACCGATGACAATACACTAATCTGAAAAGATTATTCCAATTTTCATTATAAAAAATAAGATTTTTTACTAATTACTACAGCGCCATCTAGACCCAAATGTAAAAAAACCTTTGGCGTTCGCGTACCTAACAAATTCCACCGAAAACATTAAGCTACTAGATGGTAGAGGGCGTTAGCTATTACTTTTTAATGGCCTGATTTAAATAATAATTAGAACTTGCATTTCGAGAGACGGGCACACTGACCAAAAAAAAAAATATTTTATCTCTTTAATGGTGGATGGGTTACCGATTAATTTTGCTCTCATAAAAATAATAGATCAAGAAAAACTAAAAAAAAATCGCTATTATGAATAAACTAAAAGAAAGAAATTAGTTTAGTTTTTTATACCAAGCGTGTTTTTTTAGTTTGTTTGAACTATTGAATTTTTTGTTATTTGTATTGTGTATCTGATACAGCTTTTTTGTCTGGCTTTAAGAGTAGGGCTGTCCTTATCATAATGCAGGATGCTTATAGGTAATGATAGTTCTACCTTTAGACCTGACGATTTAGTTTAGTTAAGATATTTGTGTATTGGCACTGTTTCTAATTTGTAAGCCTTATCCTTGACTAACCTATTACGTAAAATTACAAAGTATTTCTGTTCCAGTAATAGGAAAGATTGCTTTCAACGAAGAATTTCAGAGTTTCTCACCACATGAGCAGAATCATAAATCCCGAAGTAGTAAAATTATTGCTGCCGCTTTCGGGTCCAATAGTGGAATTATGAAGCTCGATAACGGCATAATGTGGAGGTTCCTTAAAACGCCACTGTACAGAACTCTCTCAAAATCTCAGGAATATTTAGAAAAGTAAATATTTATAACATATTTAATTTATTTACGTATTTATTTCTCGCTGGAAATTGACTTATTCTAATAACAGTCTAAAAGACTGGTATTTCAATAACCCAATTCTATCCATCTTTAGTCGTAAGTTAAATTTTAAGTCCATCCTACTAGCTCTCGTGTAACGTATATGGAAAAGTGTGTATCAAACGCTGCATTTTCCATTACGTGGTAAACACTTCAGCACTAACGTTCAACGATCTTCTGAGTTAGCTTCCCAACTCGCTGGGCTATGTCAATTCACTCCGGATCTTTTACATAAATTAGACGATTTGCGAGTTCCAAATAAAACCGAAGAATTTGAAATGTGCTGCAGAAGATCTACCTTTACCAGCCGTGGACGTCCATTGGTTGACATAATAATGATCAAGGGTTGCAAAAAACGTTCCATTGATTGATTATTCATGAAAACCAATCATGAAAATTGTAATCATGATGATGTGGTCACAAATATGGTGATATGGGCATTTTTAATGGAACGTGTTTAGGTGTGACTTTTTCGCGCAAATTGTGTATGGCTGTATAATAATATAGAACCTATATTTTACAGAATATGTATGGAAATACTACTGAACAGAATAACATTTTACGAAAAAGAAAAAGATGAAACTGATAAATCATTGTTAGATTCATTTATTCGACTTCCTAATATAGACTTGAAAGATTTAACTGGAATCATGGTGGATATTTTAATGGCAGCTATAGATACGGTAATGAACTCCCTAATATAGCGAATGCTCCTAAAAATAAATACTTGAACCACACAATTAGGAAATTAAGAAACCGTGTACACGACTAATGTTGAAGCATAAAATACCACTCCACTTAAGTAGTGTTTTTCGAACAGGCGATTAGTCACTACATTCCATTTAGCAGTTCACCGTAATTATTTTACCTTTAATGTCCTAAACGTTTACCATAAAATGGGGAAAATAAGAAAATTTTGTAAGCTAGCAATATTCCGCTGGTGTGAAGTGAGATGTGCGCTTTCACTGTTTTTGGACACAATTCACTGCATGCAATAATGGCTGAATGAGGGTTCTGAACGTCCTTAATTCTGTCACTTGAATTTTTTAAGAGGTTTTTTGTTGCATTTCAGACTTCTTACACTACGAGTTTTGCTTTATACCATCTAGCACGAAATCAAGAATGCCAAGATAATATTTTTAATGAAGTATTATCGCTTCACTCTACAGAAGAAAATGAACTTACTGCTGATCTGTTATCGAATGCTGTGTATGTAAGAAGCTGCCTTAAAGAAAGTCTTCGTTTGAATCCCGTCTCTATAGGAGTGGGAAGAATATTACAAAACGACATGATATTGAAGGGATTTATGATACCAAAAGGGGTACGTTGATTCTGATTTAGTTATACGCCTTGTGGTAAAGGCAGATCATAAAACTGTTGTCACCACCCCTCGTCTTTCCGCGGATGTCGTTCAAGGCGACTTAGTATATATAGCGAGTATAGCGGAGAACGAGCAGCAGGGTCCTCGGTATTAATATAGAGGACTAGACGAGGACGAGGGTATGCACAGGGTATGCAGATGATATATAGTGAAGAACATTTCCAGTACGAATTATAAAATCTAAAGGGTAAGCTTTTTATAGCTCTTACAATGCCTATCCTTAAGTTTTTTACAACTCGTACTGGAGATTTTTTTAATTTTATATCATCTGCCCGCTTAGTGTGCATGCAACTATATATATCCAATTACTGCGGTCACCAACCCAGCGTGGTGATTAATTACAAAAATAGTAATTAATGAAGAGTCTTTTTCCGATGGTAAGTGTGGAGTACATGTTCTGTTACCAAGTGATGTTTCACTTTGTGGAGTAAACCGAACCCAAATATTTTAGGTTTAACAATTCACTTTTTCCAATTTTTTGTAGGAAATGTAAGAACTAGTACGGACTACTGTTACACAATATAAGTTATCAATTCAGCTGTATTTTGTTTGATTTTATCGTCATGTGAATGGCGTGTACTAAAGTATTCAAATAAGTGGCTTCCCCGTTTCTAAAATAATCATTATTAATTGATAGTTATTAGTCGTATGTCCAACTGCTGCTACATGAAAAATCGTAAGGTAATCCGTTTTCTGTAATTTTAAGCCTGGAGTTAGTCAATAATTATTTTGCAACCCTAGTCTCGACAATCTTTAAGATGTCTCGCTGGTAGATTTTGTAAATTATGCCTTCTCACCTTTAATAATAAAAATGATGTTATCCTAGACGTCATTATGAATCTGATTTTAAAATATTCATAGCTGGCACTTATGCACGTAGTTTACTCATGTGCTTATGTAATAAAATTAATCATATTTTTAGACGGTGGTAGTGACCCAAAATATGGTGGCATCTCGATTACCCCAGTATGTTAACGATCCGTTACGCTTCAAGCCTGAGAGATGGATTCGCGATTCTGAACAATTTGAAAACATTCATCCATACCTAAGTCTACCTTTTGGTTTTGGACCCCGTTCATGCATAGCAAGACGTTTAGCTGAACAAAATATGTGCATTACTTTGATACGGGTATGGCATTATTTCTCATGTTTATGTAGCTGTTTGAGTATCCTTATATTTAACGCCCAACCTTTCCTTTCAGTTGATTCAAAAATATAAAATAACATGGATGGGTGGAGAACTAGGAATAAAAACCCTTTTAATCAACAAACCCGATCAACCGATATCACTATCGTTTACTCCTAGAACAACATAGTAGTAACAATTTCTTGTGATTGTAAAAATGTTGGACTGTATTTTCAAAACTTGAAAGCATCTATAACGGTTTAAGTTGCGGTCTGAAATCAGAATTAAATGACTATGCAGTGTTTATAATCTTTTATTTTTTTACATAATACTTACATAATAATTACAGTGATGAAGTTTACAAACTGGTCGCACTTGAATTTCCAGTATACGCTGTAGAGGTCAACAAATACCTATTTTATTTTGCTATTACAATGTTTGGTAATATACGTTCTAAGGCGATATTATGCGCGCAATGCGCTGAAAATGAAGAAAACCCTGTTTCAACAGTTTCTCCACGTATGTTTTCAACAATTACCTCTGAAGTTCTGCTAGGTATAAGGAGATTTCTATGTCTAAAACTTTGTAATGGAATTGTTGATACTTTAACAGAAGGTAGAAATCGAGTTGTGCTTATAAAACCATCAGGGTATGGAATAGAAGTCTTAACAGGTTTGTTAATTACGATCCCAAGTGGTATTTTTGGTAGACGAAAATTCAATAATGGCTTAATTTCAAGCATAGATTTTTCCACCATTATATTTTGTGCACCAACTATTTCCGATGAGACTGTTATAGGTGGGCAAGGAACAGTAAATCCGTAGCTGTGTTTTTCTATCAAACAAGTTGGTATATGAGGAAGCTTTGGCAATATGACTTCTATTGGAATCCTAGGTGGACTCAGAGGTATAAACGCTGGTAGTTCAGGCATCATCACAGTATCTTGTTCAATTATTATTTCTTTGACCACTACCGGTAGTCTTTGTTGCTTAATAACAATATGTTCTTGAACAACTACAGGTGTTGGCAGATCGGGCATCACTAGTGGTGACAAAGTAGGCGCTTCGGGAATTTCTGGCAATACGTCTGACAAAACATCGCTGAATGTTTCATCTCTCTTTGAGTCAGTTATGTTTGTTATAATTTGCGTCTTATACTCTGTATCATTTTGTACTCTACTTAAGAAGAATGAAGCATTCATACCAGATCCTATTAAGATTTGTGGTTGGAAAAAAAGGTTATTTCCTTCGTGGAAAATCTGCGACGAAAATGTCGATTCTTGTGATCTTTCTGATTTCATTTCAACTTTTTTGGTCCTTTCTTCTGTCATTTTTATTTCAGAACTAGTTTTTTGCGATAAGCTGGAAGCTATTCTATTAAAGTCATCTACTGCATCAGGTGATGAACTGGACTGTGCAAACATTGCAATTGAAAAAACCAAAAGTATTCGTGTTTTCTGTAAATGAATAAATAATTGAATAACATTATTTTGACAAAAAGAAACAACTGCATTAAAAAATAATTAAAACTTACCATCTTGCTGCTATCTGGATCCAACTTAAATTGCATTGAATTTAGAAAAGATTCGTTACTTTATATAAATGTTTTTGTAGCTAATAACTACTTAATTGGGACCTCTTGAACTTGTATATTATAAAAACCAGCCCCTTAATAACCATGTTATGGCACATTTTTGTGTTGCAATTAGGTGCATACCCGTAGGTTTTAATCATCCACAATTGAAGATGTAATAAAATCGGTTGCAACATCGTTCGAATTATAAATTCTTTCTGATATTTACTATTGTGTTAACACATTTTCTGGAAGCTTTCTAGCTAGGCCACTCATTAATAATGGCATAAAGAACGGTTAAGTGAATCTATAAATGATTATAACTCTAAGCATCGGATTTATTTATTTATTTATTCGGATTATTATCTGACCAAGAGTCTGACAAAACATGGTGGGATTTTGAAAGAACAAATATTTTACCTAACTAAGTCACAAAGATATACCTACGAATGAATAGTATTATTGATTAAGATAATATTGAATGAGTTATGAGAAAACTAATAAATGTTCCACTGAACGGTTAAGGTTGCGGACTGAAATAAGAATTAAAAGACTATGCCGTTGAATGTTTTTTTTTTACATAATTATTACAGTGATGAAGTTTACAAACTGGTTCCACTTGAATTTCTAGTATACGCTGTAGAGGTTAACAAATACCTAATTTATTTTGCTATTACAATGTTTAATAACATACGTTCCAAGGCAATGCCATGCGCACAATACGCTGAAAACGAAGAAAAACCTTTTTCAACTGTTTCTTCACGTATGATTTCAACAACAACAACAACAATAACCTTTAAAGTTCTGCTAGGGATTAATAGGTTTCTTTGTCTAAAACTTTGTATTGGAATTCTTAACAGATGATAGAAATCGAGTTGTGCTTATAAAACTACCGAGTATGGTACAGAAGTCTTAACGCGTTTGTTATAATACGAGTGGTGGTATATTCTAGTGGTTTTTTTGGCAGACGTAAAATCAATAATGACCTAATTTCAAGCATAGATTTTTCCACCATTACATCTCCTAAACCGACACCGTAACGTAAATCCGTACCTGTTATTACAAATCAAACAAGTTGGTGGAGAACAATATCATGAAAGAACAATATGAGGAGACTTCTATTGAAATCCAAATACTTTACCTAACTTAGTCACATACCTAGTATGATAATATTATTAATTCAAAGGTGTGTGTTCTTAAAATCCTTTAAATTAATAATATTTTTTACTGTGTTTAATAGTATGAGACAACTACCTTATGCCCGCCACTTCGTCTGCGTTTGTTGTGATTTTAAAGAAACGCAAAGAAAGAGATTATTTATATGGGTGTAAAATTATACAATGTAAAATTATAAACCTTCGAGATGCTAGCTATATCTAAGCAATATTTTCTCAAGATCGATTTAAAGGTTTTGCTGGTAAGCCCTTTAAAATTAACACTTTTTTCAACCATCTAGAAATTTTACCCCTGTTTATTTTGCACCCATGTTAAATAATCTCTTCCTTGGCGTTTCTTTAAAATCACAACAAACGCAGATGAAGTGGCGGGTATAAGGTATTTCCAGCACCCGAAACAACGCATAGTAATCGTTAAATAAAGAGTCCAAAGGATAAAGTTATTTGACTCGTATGCAGTAGGTTAGCCAAGAAAATTCCAACCTTTTTTTTATGAAATATTAGCGGTCACGCCCTCATATAATATGTGCAATGTATGAACATAAAAAGCAGTGTTTTAAATCAGTGAGAGAGTGAAATTTTTAAAACCTGTGACATATATTTATGCCTTTATTTAATTTTAAGAGCCAAAGTACCAATTTTCATCAAAATTGATACAAACTTTAAACCCTTTTGGAGTGAATTAAAAAAAAAATCCGGTTAGGTCAAAACAGAAATCTACAACAAAATTCCAAGTTTCTAACGGTTGAGGCTGTGCGATGATTATTAGTCCGTCAGGACCTTGAACTTTATATATATGGTCGTTTCTCGGGTAAAACTGTGGTCGAACAATGGGTAGAACGACTATATAAAAAAGCGCGGAAAAAGCTTGTAGAGCGAAAATTTATTTCAAGTCTAACGATTTTCATTTCCCTTTATAAACAATTCCGTTGTATGTTAAACTTCGCTATTAATTACCTAAATGCGGTAGTGTGTATTTCCGTGAGTTTGTAACCTCCAGCAAATTAATCCCTGAGCGGATCTTAAGGAAATTTGGCATTTGTCTTAAACTTTCTACACGCGAAGCCCGTCTCTATACAGCAAGTTAAGCTACATCTAACCTTTATTCAAAAAATCTGAAATGGTATGCAGATGAAGCCGCGAGTTACCGATATTAAACATACTACATACTTATACCAATACTAGCGGACCCGCGCGACTTCGTCCGCGAATGAGTCGACTTAGAAAAATAGTCGTATGTTATCGCGACAACAATTCCAGCAATTTCGTTACTACATATTTCCGTCGTTTGGCGTAACGTTTACCGTTCACGCATCGCACGCATCAGAATCTCTCAAAAAATATTTTTTTTGAAGTTTAGCAACATTTATCACTAAGCATAGTAGCCATTGGTGCGTGATGTTATATAGCCATTTGTTACTACCAATCAAAAAAAAAAAAAAAAATCGTAACAGGATTTTCGGAGATTAGTGCGTTCAACCAAACAAAATTTAAAAGCTTTATAATATTTCAATTATGCCTATCCAAAAACCACGTCAATCTTAAACTCCGGATTTTGAACGAAAAATGCGGAAAAAATAGCGATGCTATCCTGTAGAAGCTGTTTGCTTTTCCGCGATAAAAAGAAGCCTATGAGCTATTCAAGACTATATTGTTGGTATCTCTGCCAAATTTTAGCCAAATCGGTTCATACGTTGTGGCGTTAAAGCGTAACAAAATCCATCCATCTATAATCCATCTATAAATCCAAACATACATCCATCTATCCATACATCTATTTTCACAAACTTTCGTATTTATAATATTAGTAGGATGGTATGTTTGCATTCGATCGTTGTCCCATATGCCTTGCGACTTGCTCTTATCTCTGAAGAATTATGTCCTTGATCTCCGACAATATTTATCAGATCTTTATTAAAATTAGACAATGCATGCTTGGTAGTACACACTGTCAAATAAAGAAAGAATTATTAAAATAGGTGCAAATTTGGTGGAGATATGAAGTAAAATTCATAAAAAAATTTATATCATCATATAATTTATCCCATTGGAAAATTTTATCCCGGAGGAAAATTATTTTTTATCGGGATAAAAAGCATCCTAAATGTTGACCCGGAATACCAGCTACCACTATACCAAATTTTAAAATATAGTAAATGTACAGAACTCTTCCAGTTACAGTTTTTTCATAAGTATCGATTAGTAGAATTTTAGTATACAGAGTCTGTTATGTAAACGTGCATAGAATCCATTTTACTTTGTATATACATTTAAATGTTTGGTATTCATAGTAGGTATATAATGGATTATTAGTTAGAACAATATGGAATAAGGTCAATAATTTTATTGATTGTAAATGGATTAATAATTACGCAATCTTCTGAAATGACTATTTCAATTAATATACCTAAGTATTATTTAATTTTAATAATAGTACCTTATAAATATAAAAGGCAGCATTTCCCCGAAATCATCATTGTAACAAAGTTAAGACAACATGAAGGTGAGTATTAGTTTCTTCGATATTATTTATATGTAACTACTAAAAAAATTATCTATAAACCTCATTACCTAGATCTCCGAGTAATAAAAAAAAACTCTGACTCTACCAGCGGTTCGAAAGGCAGATTCCACTGAGAAGAGCCGGCAAGAAACTCAGTAGATTGCTCTTTTCTAGCAGTTTTATAGTTTAACAATCTTTAGAATTTTTCTGTTTTGTGAGACATAGGAGCAGAGTGACCTGCTTCCAAAAAGCCTTGTCGTTAAGGAATTTATCAATCGTGTCGTAGCCACGATTGGTTACATATGTTTTAAATTTTAATATATTGTTTAAACCTAGGTAAAGGTAGATCTAATATTAACTTCGGTATCAAGTTATAAAAGTATACACCCATTCCCACAAAGGATTTCTGTACTTTTTGCGGACGATATGCAGATATCACTAATTTATGTCCTTTGTAGTAGATCGATTGTTTACATCGGATTTTTGTTTATAATTACTAATGTTTTGTTTAATAAAGATTATATTATTATAAATATATTGCGAGGTTAGACTAGTAAGTAAACCAATTTCTTAAAATTTGGCACGTGGAAGGAATTCGCGTGAACTAAGTTTATATATCGATCGCACAGTTCTTTTCTGTAGTATCATCAGCTCTGCCTTATAACAATATATTATATTTTGGAAGTTATTACAATTAAACCAAATTTCATTTACTGATTTCTTTATATGGAATAACCCTTGAAATCCATCGAGGTTGGAATTTATACATTTGAAATCTAAAGTAACCGAATATAACGGAAATCAAATGGTTATTTACTAGTGGAATAATGTTGGTATTTGACTAGTGGAATTATCTGTACTTTATTGAAAGTTAGAAGTTTTTTAAATTTTAAATTTATATTTTACTATAGATATATATTATTGTTACAGATGTATCTTCTAGGAGTGCTTTGTTTGGTTGCATTTACTAGCGCATTACCAGTTCTACCTGAACCACCTGCTCTGCCACATCATGGGGATGTTATAGTCCATGATGCACAAAGAGGAGAACACGAAGAAAGAAAAGATGAGAATGAAGCGATGCCACCTAAATACCTCATTATAAGTTTACCAGAGCCTCCAATTTTGTCTCCTTTTGATGAGTCTATTCTTGCAGAATTGATAAATATAAACAAAGAACATGAATCTGTAGTGGATAAGGACTCTCAAAAAGAAGATCCTGAGGTCAATGATGATAAAAAAGTTATCACGCAGGTGGTTGTTCCTAGCAGAGGGGCTTGGACTAACATTATCAATTCTTTAGGCATTCCTATTTCCCTGCCGTCACTTTCAAGCCTTCTGCCCTCACTAACAAACATTTTTAACCGTCCCCCTCGGATCGTTTACCCTGGTTATGTCATTTAATAGATTAAATAGCAAAGGAGCCATGCTATTGAAATCACACTTTCTCAATCAATTAAACACAGTAGAATTTATTTAAGTTTTTTATTGAATCAAATTATTTAAGTTTATATTACGTAATTATAAATACATATCTACAAGGAATTAATAAAATAAATTAGACACGACTCAAAGGCACTTACCGATATGTATTTCATTTTTTCTTTTGTTTACATTAAAAGTTAATCTTAAGTAGTAGGTATGCACAGAATAAATAATTCGACATCATTGTGTCATAAATAAATGTTTATCGATAAATAAACTAGGTACCAATTAATATAGTCATTGGACCTAACATCTTTGGACACAAAAACAATATTGTATCAGCCTTTTACAATGTTTCTTGCAAATAAATAAGATTAAAATGACTCCATAACGTTCTCAAAATCGTCTGAAGTTACCGAGCCGAACTTGGAACTCGCACCGGCGCACCGCCATTTAGCGTGGTGGATTACAGCCTACACCCTTCGCATTGTAACAGTAGGTATACCAGTTAGCTATAAAAGTATTGGAGACGCTATTTGAGAAATGTTTTCTTAAATCTCAATTATCTATGCCCAACTGCTGGGTATAGGCTGGAAATCGAATCCTAGGCTTCGTAATCCAAAGTTGAACAAACTAACCGGTAGAACAATGAATTTACCCGGTATCAATACACATCATAAAAGTATTTCCGTAAGCGGTGACTAAGTTGAGCAGATATAACTTGCTTCAAACGATGTATGACAACATGATGAATGGTGCAAGTTCTCAAAGGCGTGCGAAGTTCTAAGACGACATCCGTGCACTTTACTGGCCCGTGAATGGGATGGAATAATAACGATGGTAAATAACGTCTTCCGATCAAACGATCTGTTGGTTTGATTTAATTCTTTGAAGTTTTATGTGGACTTATTACTTTCCCTCACCATCCGTAACGGCCCATTGCTGGTGCCACTTTAGCCAGGACATTATAGCCAGGGCAGACAGCTTAACGTGCTCTCTGAGGCAAGGAAATTCACATCGCCAATTTCCTAATTTCGGGCTGAGGTCCTCAATATATCTAAAAAGTTTTAACGAAATCAGAACGTTTGAAGAGGGTCAAAATCAAATCAAAAAATAGTCGTTTACAAACATACTAACAAAAATGCAGGTGAAGCTAATAAAAAGCATGTAATAAAAGGGTTGTGTAGTTCGGAAATTTATGTCAAGCGCTGGTCGCCATACAAATTTTTTACTACTTTTAACATGTGCTGTTATCATTGTGGTCCACATACCGCATAAGCTTGTGTCTAAATTGGGCTGGTATTTCCTGAGATCGACGTGTATGTATAATCGATACTATGTAATAGACTACAACTGCATTAAAGACCTCTCCCATAACCACCACTCTGGGTAGATGGATAAAAGTAGCACAGAGGACGCATGCTGCTGGGGCTTTTTCCGATATTTTCCCTTCGTTGCCTCGTACGACACCCGCGGGAAGAGGAGGGGTGGCCACAACTGTATTTTGATCTGCCGTCACCTCACGACACGTATTTTTTAACATGCTTAAATCACTGGCACTGTACTTTAGACTGGCATAAATTTAATTAAGCGATTCATCAAGGTTAATTTTATAAAAACGACAGCATAACGTAGACAATATTTATTTTTTCATACAGAGTACATCTTATGTCATCTTTATTTTCCAAAGTTGTCATACCATGGGGACAGAGTAGGTACGGGTGGCGGTGGTTTGTTGTGAATGGATTGCGGTGTGCTGGGATTTGATGGCTGAGGTGGTTGGCTGTTCAAAATTGGTTTGAATTCCTCTTGCTTCTTTATATCGTTCCAGGCAAACTTATGGTTGCCCCGGCTGGGAAGAGAAGGCGGCTGGCGGGGAACATTATTGGTAATTGAATCCGAAACGTAAGAGGCCGATGGAGCAAAATGAATACCTTCGATTCCTTTTGAATGACTCAAAGCATGATTAGGAGATGGAGGGCTGTGACGTTTTGGTGGTTCTGTCCACTGCACATGTTGTGATAGCGGCGTTGGAGTACTAGGTACATGTGGAGGTGTGTGAACATTCTGATGTACTGCGGGAACGTTCCAGATGGGAGCTGAATTTCTCTGAAGACTGGGTTCGTTGTTATGTGGTCTTGAAATGGCAAACTTCGGCGGAGGTGGTACCGGTGACCCTTGTGGCTCGTTGCTATGTCCTTGATAAGGATAGTTGTTAGATGAAACTATCGTTGGATAAACGTGCTGCGATTCTCTATCGGCTTTCATCGAGAAAATAGAGACAGGTGTCGTCGTTTGTGATCTGGTGTTGATGTATCTGCCAACGTTTTCTTCTCTCATTTCTATCTGTGGTGGCTGATCGCGCCTTATTTGCTCGAAATTGAAGGAGAATGTTGAGTCAGGGCCCACTTTTAAATTGGATTTAAAATTATCATCGAAGTAATCCATCGGCAGTTCATTGTAATTTGTACTGTCAGCTGCTAGGGCTAATGCCACGTAGAATAAGAAAATTATAGAAGAACGCATTTTTCTGTAAATAAAATGTTAATATTAGACATAGCTTATTTTACTGAGTCTTCCTACTCAGTAAAATAAGCTATGTTTTGTTGTTTGTTGTTATTCGAAGTCTGTCAATTTATTATAAATAAATTGACAGACTTCGAATTATTTTAACTGGTAAGTTTTCCTATAGTTCAACTACGTTAATACTTTAATATTAAAGACGTAGGCCTCTCAACTCTCCATAAGATAAAACATTTAAATTTACTGAAATTGAGAAATTTAACACAACTTTTGCAGGAAAATGGAAAAAGAAAAAATTTAAAACATGATTACATTACATTTATAAGAATCGACCCAGCAAAGAGTAACACTTTCTTTTTGCTTGCGGCGAGGGTTTTAAATACGAAGGACTTCTGAATACGAGTGTACTTATATAAATATATAAGTAATGTAAGTGACACAAAGGTTTATAAATATTTGTATAGCTTAAGTAAATTACTATTATTTACCTTGAAAGTGTGAGCGCCATCTGATGTCAACGAGTCATGGCTTAGGCTTTTTATAATGGTCGCTTAATTAATACATTATATTTAAACTCATCTGGTTTTCGGTAAGTGATGTTGCAATTTAAATATATGATTGTTTGATATAGGGTACAATTAACTAATCACCCTAAAGACTAATCAGTAACTACGGGAGAAAAAAATATTAAAAGTGATAGTTTATTTACGTTTATTTTGTTCATTCAATATAAAGATGCACAAAATGGTGTTCTCCTTGTTTTCTTAATCCTAAGATCCTTAGCGAAGTTATGCAATGGGGTTATAATAAAATCGTAGCTAATAAAAATCACGAATATTTTAATAATTATTTATTTGCAAGTAAATAGAACAGTTAATTATTTGCATTTATATATATAACCAGTGAGATGTTATTACCTTTAGAGGTAATACATACCTACATTAGTCGTAATAATACGAAACGCAAGACTCAACTTTATAGAAATGTAGACTTTATGTGGTAAACACAATCTCTTTTACTCATATCCACCATTAAATGAATGTTATATGAAATCTTTAATCAAATCCTTCATCATCCCAGGGATTAAAATCAGAGATACGATTATTTGAGAAAAAAAATTTATACATAAATTAAACCAACTTTTTTAAATTTGGAGTTTATCGATCGATCGATATCGATCTTTTTAAGTAAATACTTTGGCCAAACCACGCGTCAAATCAGCGTTGTTAGCAGCATTAAGGTTCGCGTCCTGTGTGTAACAAATTATAAGACTTGCTTATACAAGCGTGCCTTGCGATTGGTCGCAACCAGAATGCAGACTTGAATGCCACTGAAGGTGGAGGCTGAACGTTTGGTTTGTTAGTTTGCAAATGGATCATTTTCCTTAGAATGTTTCGTGTTATCACTTACTTTAAGTAATCATTGAATAGACTATTTTAAACAATAAGTACTAATTTGTATACATTAAAATTTAAAATTACAACCTTTCGTAATCGCACGACTGTTTTGCGTCCCCTTCAACCTGACTAATGTGCACACACATCAGTTTGGTTGAATTGGTATAACGGGACACTGCAACTCTTGAGGTAATTACATCTCACTATACAAAGAATATGCTTTGTAAATCGCCATAATTATAGTGAACTAAAAAGCTGGCAGATACAGTTATTTGGTTAATAGTAATATTAGTACGTGCACTTCTTATTTTTATTTTCGTAAAGAAATAATACAGCTCGATAATACCTACGTATTATAAATAATAAAAATCAATAGTTACGAGTAATCATAAATAAATCCCACTGTATAAGTTATAGGAACGAGATGTCATTGAAATTCTCTTACTAACATTAAATTTAGGAAAATGACTAATCATTCGCTATAACCATATTATATTCTTTCACCAAGCTTAAAAAGCTTTTAATGCTATGAAATGTAATATGCGCAGGGACATTATGACGTCATAGATTTGTTAACAAATCTTAAACTCTTAGGGATATATAACAAATTACAGTATAAGGCATACTTAGTTACTGAATTATAGTATAATCGATCTGATTTTCTCTATTTACTGGAGAATCTAGTAAAATAATAAAAAAGTTCACACTGTACTGATGAACTACATTAATAGTAGTTGGTCAAATATAAAAAAATACCAAAAAGGGTTTTGGGGGGGTTTATACTGAGTTTTTATTATTTAATAATATAAAAAAAATTGCTATTTTGAAATATTTAAAATACAACAATAAAACTAAAAAAAATATATATATCATTATTGCAGAACGACATGATTCGTAACTACATCTCTGAGGCTATCTGACCTGAGTGCTTTTTTTTACCAATTTGCCCAAATAATTTGACTTTTCATCTAAGTTTCATAAGATTCAGTTTAGTGAATTGACATCGCATTGGCCTAGCACTTAATTTCTGATATCCCTGGGGATCAAGTGAAATCCCTGATATCATCATTTCCCTGTTGCATATACATTAATTTAAGAAATTAAATTATTTACATAGTATTTATGTAGTATATTACACTACTAATGTTTCTAATGGAATGTTTAATTTGCATTATGTTTTAAATTATTTAAAGTGGTATAAACATCTGAGCCCTGTTTTATGATTATCTACGGCATTAAAATCATAACGTCGAATAAAACTCGTGACATAAATTTTTACACCTCTTCTTATAAGTTCCGTAAATTTTTATGTTAGATTCGAATTATAAGATAATCAGGGCTCTGGTATAGATTATATTATCTGTTTCGTCATTCGTCAATAAAAAGCAGTTATCTGTTTATGGAAGCATTTGTATTTGAGTAAGTTTCTTAATAAGGGAGCATAAACACGATCGCGAGGCGCCTACGCAGACTCATTAGCAAGAAAATGGCTTTGTGACAAATCAAGTCAAGTTCAATGCCCCTATGTCTAATAATATTATGTTGACGTTTTATCTCGGTAATATAAATTATTTATACGTAATAATATGTTTCTTATGTTTAGACTGATATTTCGTTTGGGCTGGTATTGAGTGTGCTGGTAACTGTTTCTCAGAAAAACCCAATATCTATTAATTTTTGGCCTGAGCTGGGCATTAAAATAATGTGATCTGTAGTAAAACATGGAAACCAATAGATATAATAAGAGATACGTTGCTAGTTTTCAGAACTATCGGGTAATTTAAATATTAATAAAAATGTTAGAATGTCAAAATGTTTTTTTAACTAATCTGGCTATATTATTGTTTGCATAATTAAAATAAGTTTGCCGTCATAAACAGCAATGTTATACATAAAATAAACATATAATTAAGTATTTTATGGCATCTAAGTAATAATAGATAATTCAATTTCAATTACCGTTTGTTTTCATTAAATCCAGTCATAATCATAGATTTTATAATCAAATTAAGTTAAATAAATTATTTATCATAATTAATATTTTACGTTATGTAGTTTAATGATTAATATAATAATATCTACAATTTTTTTTTGCTATACTAAGTATATATGGCTAAGAAATTTTCGTTCGAAGATCAATCGTTTTGTCTCCACCAATCAATTTGTAGAATTATTATTTTAACTATAAATACTGATAGCACAGGTGGTAACTTCAACACAGACGAAAATAATGACTTAGTTTATTTCACAGGTCTTGGATCATAAGGAGTTGCGTCATGACCGACATATCTGTTATTTTTCCGAATTTGAAATCCCTGGCCCGGTGATGTATTGTAATAAATTACTCTTCGAATTCCGAACGGATCAACATATCCAAAACTGCCAGTCCGTTCGTCAGCATCTCTCGATTCTTCCTCATGGTATTGTTTCGGAAGGTAGTATCGGAATCCGTTGCGTCTAAATGCAACGCCGTCGTAACCTGGGAACTGGGGCGTGTAGCCATCACCAACACGTATGCCTGGTTGTCTTCTCGTCCAGTCATTGGCATGTCTATAGGAGTTCGGATTGAATAAATCATAGCGTCCTTGGGGCGTGCTATCACTTCCATAATACCCGTCTATGCTATTGGTGTTTGATGGGTCATAATCATAAGGATTTGGTCGAGGAGTAGCTTCATCTGCAGTAATAGGTGGTACCGTTGGTCTAGGATCGTATGTGGGAGATGAATCAATTGAATTCGGTGATACTTCTACTCTGGAGGTAGACGAAGAGCTAGAATATGGTGGAGAAGGCGTTATGGCCACCACTGAGGGGTACGGATTTCGTGGGCTGTAAGTTGAAGATGGCAGTGGAGCGCGCGTAGTTGTTGTGAACAGAGGTGTGCCTCTCGGTGGATGATGAGCTGGTGCCGGAGTGATATTATATCCAGAGTCAGTTGGTGCTGTTTTCGCAATTTTTAAAGATTCCTGAAAGTAAAGGATATAATTAGTATAAAAAGAGAAAAATTTAATTCCAGGTGAATATTAGAAGTTGTACATACACCAATGGGTCGATTTTCTCCAACGTAAACAGTTTTTGATTTATAAATTCTATATCCTTGGTCATCAGCTATGTAATCTTGTAGCCTTAAATATCCATCGGCACCCACCCAGCCCGTAGTTCCTGGAAAAATAATAAATGTGTTCAATGATTCACTGATTTCAATGTTATTTATATAGTTGTTGAGCTGTTTTGAGTGTGGGTGTAAGGTTTTATCGACTTCTAATTGCGAATGTTCCATTTTAAGTGGATAATTTCAGTAAATGACATGTTCAAAAGTAGTGCCATTATTTCACAGTGTTGGGATTTGTGATAAACAGAATTCATGGAAGGACAGTGTCCTCCTTAAATTTTCACAATGTCAATGTAGCAGAGGCTTAGTCTACTTCGCTTAGAGGCTTCGCTTAAGTGATAGATCTAAATCTATCACTTTAGACATAAATGGACAGAAGCTGGCACGTTGAAGGATATGTTCCTTGCTTGCCCTGTCGAGTGTTGCTCCGATTAGAGGCGACGGTTTTCCACTTACCATCAGGCGTCCCACCTGCTTGGTCCGTCAAGGAGTAGGACATTAATTATATGTGCATTAATTAAGGTTATGGGCTTCTTAATAAATTATGATTAAATCAATTATGAGGTGGCTTTTAGGTTTGGATATTTCAGGCAATAAGAATTTATATCTAATTTGTCCATTAGAATGCAGTCATTGAATTTACCAAGAAATATGGCACTTTTTATTTAGATAAAAATGAAGGTGTCATTACCTACGACAGATCCATCTTTTAGGCGTCGTTCTTTGCGATACTGTCCGTTGTGTGTTTGGTAGAGGAAGTATCTTTCGTCGTCCTCGTCGGTCTGTATGTGGAATTGGTCTGGATCCTGCTGAGCACTGTAACCGTCTAACGCAGCCAGCGCACTATATACGCACATCTGTGGAATAAAAGAAAATAAGGTTATCGGTTATCATCATCCGACTAGTAGGTACTGTCCTAGTACTCAAAATAACCACTCACATTTGAGAGAGGTTAAGAGCTTAAAATCTCTATTTTGAACAATTCACTTATTATAGTATCAGCTGTTGCCACCGTTTTTACCTATCTCGTAGGAGTCGTTTGTTTTCCTAGGTTAAGCATATTTTACTGTCCGGCCTTTCAACTAACTCTGTATCAAAAATAAGGCAATTGGTTGCTAAGTTAGAGCGCTATTAAGTAACGTAAAAAACAAACACACTTTCACATTTATAACATTAGTATGGATTTCAGTTATTCCAATTTGCTTGCAATCTGAAATTGGAATGTGAGCATTTACTTTTGTAATATAGTTTGTTTGTACCGGTCCTGTATCGGTCAGTTTGATCGTAGTATTGCAATTATAAGCACTGATTGGAAGTGATTTACGAAGATCTTCGTGGTCCGGTAATGAGTTGATATGATGGTGATGATGATGATCGTAATATTAAAAAATACAATGCATGAGGAATTTGTTTCTTCACCATTTTTAAATTAAGCATGAAGTTTCTATTTAAGGTGTTTAAATTTTAAACAGCAGGATATAATTCACGATCTCAGTTTCACGAATCTCATGTCCGACGAACGTGGGATTGGGGATTGTCTAACAAAATCACTTAAGTCATTGTGTCAAGGATAATGCATTCCAGTAGCTTTGATAAAATTAACAAACATGCTAAAAACACTAACAACTAATGTTGTAATGTAAAAACACGCACAGTTTTTGCTGTTATACCCATTAAATGTTTTTGTGGGTGAAGTCTTCCCGCGTTGTGCACTATCCGTAAAATCGGGCATTAGGTATGTGAAAAAACAATGGTAAAGTCGTGAATCAGTGACGCACGGAACCGACACTTGTCGAACAATAGCTAGATGCTAAGTAGGCCTCGAAGGTCATAATGAAGTAGTGAAACTGTTTCTAATTTCAGAAGTATATGCAATATACTATATCACTGAAATATTATTAGTACTTAGGTGTAGTATACCCACGAAATAAGTAAGACATTTAAAGGAAATTGTACCAATATTGTTTTTTCCAATACCATCTAAAGTTCAAAGTTTTAATGAAATAAAATGGTGGTACCCATCCTGTGTACCAATCGTGTTCATAAGCTTAGCTGTAGTTTTAAATTTTCCTTACAACTGAGCAACTAAGGCTGATAAATTTCATAGAAAGCGGTAACTTATATCAGCAGTATCTCGATATATTATTGTAGTAGTATACAAATTACAGAATATTCTTTGGTCTGATCTGGAGGGGTGCTTAGGCTCTGGCTAGTTACCACCTTAACGGCAAAGATGTTCAAGCAATTAGGCAAGGGATAACTGATGATTATAGTTTTCATACTCTTATACAACTATCCCGGTACAGTTTTAGACTACAGTATTAACCGTAGCAGTACAGCAGAACAGTATTAACAGCACCGGTTTAAGCGTTATCTAATAGCTGATAGAGTTAGATCAGCTATCAGAAGATAGCTCCGAGATTTTATCACGTTCGAACAGTTTGACCCAGATTCAAATCAGTTAAGGAATGTTTAGTGAAGTCCTAAAGTATAAGTTAAATCTTTACTTGCTCTAACTTTAAAAGTTTAAAATAAAAACCTGCAAGGAAGAGTTGCAGATTAATGGTGATGTATGCATATAGCCTTACGCATGACTTGTCTCCTAGAATAATAATAGGCGCAGGTATTCAACAGCATACGAGGTTGATGGCGCAACCTCGGGAACAAAACGTGGGCCGGTAACTAAGGACCTACGCGGAAACACCAATGCATGTCAGATTAGATGACTATTTACAATGAGATACCGAATGTTTGAATATTTTGTGGAGCTATTTCCTTCAATAGCTATTGAACAACCGTGTGGTTGGTCTGGTACCTAGCATGTTTGACTACAGATCACGAGCTCCTGGGTTCGATTCCCATAAGTTTATCTATCAAGAAATTCAGTACGAGCCGTAGGAAATTGGCTTGCCGGTTATTAACATTGGCATTCTGACTAATATAATAAATGCAAACGTGTGTTTGTTTGTCGTTTCTTTGCACACTCTCTTTGATTTTGGGCATAGCGTTAGTTTAATGGACGGCAAGTAACATAGGCTACTTTTTATCCCAGGAAACATATGGTTTTGTAAAAAACCGTAATAACCGCGGTCAAGCAACGCGGGCAACAGCTAGTGTGATAATAATTGTTAAAGCCCACCGATCCGTGTTTAAGAATTAAGAGGCTTGGTGGGCCAATCCTCTGTTTCCTTGTCTACTATGAGGGTAATCTCAGTTGTAGGATGTTACTTCGAGTATATGCTGATGATGACCAATTAGATTGAAGCTGGCGGAATTCGGCAGAATCCGATACATGTTTTACGTAAAAAAGGTGTGTGTAATCTGTACTGCAACCCTGGGAAAGATGTGGCAGCTAAATAAATTTTTATTGGCTTCTTCTCGTTGGAAAAACACAATCAATGAGCTATAAAGAAGTTTGCTTTTACAAATCTGTTGATTAACAAATAACACTGGATATGTAGTATGTACCATGTAAATATTTAAAACGTAATAAGTTTTAATGAGATCACGCATTATTAAATTTGTTTAGGGCTAATTATATTTACTCTGTTAGTACTAGATTTTACGCCTACAGCAATTTATGCCTTAAAGTTATTCAGATAAAGCATATAATTAGTAAAAACGGCAAGCAATCGTATATATTGCTAAAAACTATTGAAAACCTTAAATGTTTTGTACTTTCTAGTCAGTGTCGTGCACTAAATATATGCGCAAAAGCATTGCCTATTCTTAAACTGATACAGAACTCGTATAGGAGAGAATAATTATTGCCGTTTTATGCAATTTTCCTGCAGTATGCATACCCTGGTAAGAAACCCAGTGTACAAACAGTATTTTTGCATTCGTTTTAGAAAGGTAACCTGTAATATTGGCCGCGTATAACACTGAAACTACTGAATTAATTAAAATGAAACTTTACATGATTTGAGTTCACACTACGAGGGGTCTTACCTCGTAGTGTGAACTCACGTGAATGGGATACTTTTTATCGCGAAATTCAGCACAGTTCTTTTGGGAGAAGGGGTCAAAGTGTTTAAAGATAAAATCGGTGTACATTTCAGATAAGGCATAAATGCCATATCTGAAATGTACACCGATTTTAATAATTATTTTTGTACTGTAAAAGTCATAGTATTAATTTGGTTGTAACCAAATTTTGTAAAGATCTGATGAATATGATAAAAGATAGAGGAAAGAACTCCTCAGCGGTACGGTAGCTAACCCGTCACTCAAGGCTATTTATACTGAATACATAAAAAGTTGCCAGATTTATTTCACAGCTATGACTGAATAAAAAAAGGTGAACATGTTCTTCTATGATCTTCAGCGTTCGAACCAATTAACAATGCGATTCAGATTCTGAGACGGATGGGTAACAAGTTTTCCTTTTTTCAATAATTCCGAAGTCGTACACCCACTCATTTGTTATAAGTAATTAAAAGCATTGTAAGTAAGGCGAAACACGAGGTCCCCGGGACGGACATTTGCGATTGGCAATGTTTAAATGATTGAAGTTTCAGTGCATCAGAATAACCTTGCACAATTAATTTAATAGCACGTTGAGAAGACTGTGGGATCTCAATTTGTTTATGCGTGTTATACACAAAGGCTCGCGTCACGTCATTGCTCTTTCATTGAGTTTGACGGCCTTCCTAGCGCAGCAGTGTGCGTTATGGACTTACTAGTACGATGAGTTACGATTGCCGGCGAAAACGAGTTAAGAATGTATAATTTTTAAATTGGTTTAAGCTCCGTATTCAATTCTATGACAGTTGCTAACGGGGACTGATAACTTGACAAAATTAGCATAGAGACAGCTTGCATCCTGGTGAGGGACATAGGATACTCTTTAAATCGAAAACAACAAACTGAAACAAACGGTAGATATTTCAAGGGTAGATTGGGGATAAAAGGAAAAAGGTGTAGAAGAATAAATGGAAAGGTTCCTTTTATTCTTCTACAATTTAGCCCTTTACTGCAATCACCCGGTGGTAAGTTATGAGGCAGCCTAAGATGGTAGTGAGCCAACCTGTTTGGCAGTAAAACCCATAGCCCTAATCTGTTTCTACGCAACATCGTACAGGAGCGGTAAATTGTTTGGCGACAGGCAACGGCCGAAGCCTCCCATCATATAAAATCTTACCTGTTACAAATTGTACACCGACTAAATCGCGAGCAATCACAAGTTATTAAATAATACATCACACCTAATACATGCATGCATGTCTAATGTTTGTTGATGTCAGTTTACAATAATTTCATAATCTATAGGTACCCGTGGAATAATTAGCAGAGAAATTCGGACCGGAAATTGAAGGTATTATGTCACCCTGTTACTAGTTATTGTGTTTCGAAACTAATGTAATGGACACGAACTTTGTGTCAGTCAATCAGTGCTCCATTTAAGGACCTTGTACCTGTTTGTATTGCGTAATACTTGCCTTAGTTTATCCCACAGTCTTGTAGTGCGAATTAAAATGACTCAGCGATGGAATTTTAATGGTTACGGTGTTAAGTGTCGCATAGTATTAATAAATCGACGTTGATAAAAATAAAACAAGGTAGTTTATTTTCGAAATGTTCTAAATAAATTATCCAGGATTTTTTTTTTATTGTTTTATTTTGCAATCATATGTCGGCTGGTAGGTTGTAGGTTATATCTAGGCCCTATCGTGATACAACTTACAAGATTTTTTTTCGAATAAATTACTTGGTTTACAATTTGGGCTTTCGCTGATGCTAGGAAAGACAATGGTATGAAACTATATGAACGATATAATCGAAAGTATAATCTATTAGTAAAAGCAGAATAAAATGGCCCTAAAATCACAGAATTAAGAACATACAGAAATCGTGTACACAACTAATATTGAAGTACCAAAAACCACTCCACTTTAGTAGTGTTTCTTGAACAGGTGGACCACTTCATTCATATCAAAAGATGACAATGAATATTTTACTTCCAATGTTCTAAACGTTTCTCATAAAATGGGGAAAATGGGAAAATTATGTGGGTAGCAAAATTCCGCGGGTGTGTAATGAGACGTGCGTAGGGTGTTTTCAATGTTTTTGTGGACACAATGCACTGCATGCAATAATAGCTGACTGAGGGTTCTGTATGTTCTCTATTCTATGTCTAAAATAAATGTTAGTTGGGGCAAAAATTTTGCTAATTCGATGTTTAAAAATAGGCTCACAATTTGCGGATGAGGATTTTACGCGGGCACTTTTTGACAACTGACAAGCACGTCTTTTTCATTTGGTCATCAGAGTCTCTATTTGTGGATTTTCGCCGTGCAGTGATAAGCGGATTGGTATTATAAGTGGGAGGGCCCGGGTTCAACTCCGTGTCGCAAAGCAATTTAGCGTTCTTTGACATCGAATAATGCAGATCTCCAATAGAGCAGCAGAGGAAGATGAGTATTATAACTGATGATGATGATAAAGCTAGGTATGTTTTTCTTAATATTAGTTGTTCGTAGCCAAAAACTTTTTTAATTCATATTTTCTATGGTCAAAAGAATCTGTCATAGATTTTAGAAAACATGGCGAGCTATTGTTATGTTGTAAACTCCTATATACATAAACTTATCTATGAATACAAAGCAGTGAATTTTAATAGGTCGATAAATGATTTTTATTTGTAAGCTTTAATGGGTATCGCTTGTATGGTAAAAAATGATGACCTATTGACGATGAAGTTGGGGACTTTTTAGTGATATCACTAGGTAGGTATGAGAACTAAGTAATTGTAAGTCACTGTCATTATATTCTTTTGCCTTATGTACCTACGATGACTAATCATAAATAATATGATAAAAAAATAACATTTTGAACTGTTATATTCCTTTTAACCACGTTTAAAAACCGTTTATTAGTCACATCTCATGGTTACAAAAAACCTGTACAAGTACTTAATGTCAGTGTAATCCAAAACAAGACAAAGTCGCGGGCAACTGCTAGGGATAAAAACTATACCACTAAATTAGTAACACCGTAGTTGTTCGTTTATAAAATATAGGGAACTTTTATAAAAATAAACTTAACGTTTATCATAACTTCTTATCTTTTTTTAGGGAATTAATAAGTGCAATTAAGTAATGAAATTTACATTTTGTTAATCAAGAATTAGAAAGATTTGTACGCGTCTACGCAACGAAACAACATGTAACGTAAGCCTACTGCCTACTACTGGGTATTCAACTAAGTATTTACTTATACAATGCCATAAAATATTTGCTAATTATGTGAACAAAGTAGAGTTTCTCTATTATTTTATTCCAGAAGTAGGTACAGAGATATGAATCTGGAAATCTACTAAATAGTATTTATTCCATTCTTGACTAACATAATGTTAACTGGCCATTATGTTAAGATAGGAATCAATGGTTTTATTCGTTCCGCTCATTCATACATATATCAGTTATGCTTTACTTTGCGATAATAGCTTCATTATTTTAAAGTTACAAATATACCTTGACGTCTCTAAAATACAAATTAAAGAGTTTAACTTTTAAGCTTAAAAAATAGGGCTTGTCGTGAGCTTTAGCCATATTTTTTTGATGCTTCTGCTTTAAGCTTTGTTGAATGATTGAAAATATTGAATAAGCAAACAGGGCACGGAAGTTGGTTATAGGTATTTTATTATATATTAAGAATAGGTATGGGTATTTAATATCGACGTGACAGATTGTTCAAAAACTTGCGTGCAACAATTTAATGGCGTTAATCACCCTACATAATTGCATTTTAATATAATTACCAAAACTTGAAATTAGGAACTACAGGTAGGTAGGTAATTAGCCTAATATCATTAGGTTCTTTAAAAGCAATACATTATTTTAATTCGGTATCAGTTAGCAAAGTGCAATTATTCGAAACACATCTTCATCCCTGTACATCAAAATGAAATTGGTGAGTACTGAGTACTGCGTATTTTATTCACTTAATTATTCTTTCATTAAATTCACAATTAAAAATTTATTTATATTTATTTATATTTAATATTTTTGATTCAAACAGGCCTGTCACAGGCCGCTATGAATCGTTCGTAACCAAACCATTTCTGCCTTTATTATGAGGTGATTGGTGACATTCATCATGATATTTATGGTTTGCTGGTTACTATTTTTTTTTGTTTAATTTTTTAGAAGGAAAGTTAACTCATAAGTAATGTTGTTTCTATTTTCAGTTTTTGGTAAGCCTTTGCTTATTCGCTGTAGCATCCGCTGCTCCATCTGAAAGCAGTGATAAGCTCGCTGCGATTCGTGCTTTACCAGCGCTAGAGCACGAGGAAGTCCACGATGAAGCCGGACAGTATGCGCTACGGTACGTGACAGCGGAGGGCACCGTAGTTTCAGAACGCGGGCGTCTTGTACCCTCCCACGACGGCACTGGATATGTCCTTGTCACCGAAGGAGAGGTTTCATACGTGAGCGATGACGGCAAAACCTATGTCACCAAGTACAGCGCTGGATTAGATGGCACCAAAGTGGAGGGAAGCCACCTTCCTACCCCCGTTGAAGTTCCTGCCAGCCCTTGAAATAAAGCAATGACATACTAAAATATCTTTTATTTATACATTTTAGTTTTACATTTGATTGTAAATAATTAGTCTAAAGCTATAAGGATAGTAGTAGAATAAAAACAAATGCCATAAATTGATGAACGAAAAATATATCAGCCTACAGCGTAAAAGACCTGTAGTAGTGATAATTACTTGCACAACACAACACAAGCAAAATAATTATTTTTTAACAGATTAGAGTTAGCAAACTGTTAAAAATAATTTTGAGTAAACCAAATTTCACGGTTAACATTATCCTACGGAAACGTATTTCAATGTTTTTGGGTGTTTTTTTGTAAATGAATGAATATTTCGGCTGAAATTGAATCTGGCTTAATTTATGAGCTCTCAGATAAGTACACGCAACGTAATATATTCCTATATTACGTTGAATGTACTTATCTGAGATTGATGAGAAACTTTTTCAATAATAAAAGATATTGTAATAGACGACAAGAAATGTTCCTATTCCAACATTACGAATAAATCAAACAATATTCTTTAGATTGATGATGACAGCAAGAAATCATCGATCTCGGAATTCAGTAGCGAGAATTGTGTTATTTAATTTGCTCTTAGTTCCTGAACAACTGGTAACGCAATGAAATTCTTTAATAGAAATTTATTTCAACATTTAGGTAGATAGCCATTGTCTTTTTTTGACCATTCACAAAAGTCACGAACTATGACGATGTTCGCAAAGCCCCGTGATTCATGGATACAACGTGCCCGCGATAACCATAAATGGAAATGAAATAGACCGACGACTTTAGCCAATATAGGCGGCGACGTTATGGGATTCTATGCAATTTGAGTCACTACGTTCACATATACCGTCTTCCTCTGCTGCATTCCTGCGATGCACTAACTACAATGCAAATAGTAATGTCCTACATTTCTTGTACAAGAAGCACGAGCATCTGATATGAATACAGTTATTTTAACAGCAGCTAGACTAAGAAATTCTCAGGATTTTTTACATTTATTTATATGAGAATTCTTGGAACAGAAATCTATTACCTGTCAAACATTTTATTGGTCTGGTAGTTAGTATCTTTGAATCCTTGATCAGGCCAAATATTATTAAGGTTTCTGTTTAGAAAGTCTCAGTACCTACTGGTGTTGGGCGTTGTAGGCCCGGTACTTCGAAGATCTGATTAAGTCGTTATTCCCGGTTAATATCGTTAACATGATGAATAAGTCGATGAGTATGAATCTGGTGGTATTAATATAGTCCAAATATGTTAAATTATATAGGTAGTAGTAAGTTTAATTTAATTTAAGAAAGAAAATGAGAAAAGGACTAACTTTACAATTTAAAGTTAGTTATTTTTTTACTTCATCAGTAGGTAAATAAATAATATTAAATTTAAAATTTTCCCCGAGCTGAGCTACTTAGCTTTTTTTTATGGGCGACGCTACTATCAACACCTATCAAACACCAACTTAATTGAGACCATTGTTACATTTGCTGTAGGTTCTGCAGTGAGTTTTTGAATTTTGAATTTATAAAATTAAATGCCAAAGGGTCGATGTAGATATCTTTTGGTATGAAGACCAAAATCGCGGGTATTTAATAGTTGGTAACTTTAGTATGCTTCCGCGTTGGTCATTTTAACGGGTTTTTTGGGTGTTTTTTCCCCCGTACACAAGCGGAATTAATGTCCTAATTAAAATTTTGTTCTCATGACTAATTACTCAGACCATGCTGGGGACATCAAGATATGAGATCACCGGCAATAGGTGGGCGTGTACTCAGGTAGTTGAAATACGTTTCGATGTTGGCCTGTACATTATTGTACAGGTAGATAAGTCCCCAGTTTCATTGGACCATGTCCTTCGTGGTTGTGGGCGCTGCCCACGTCTTTGTGTGGGCTGAAAATGCGCAAATCCGCATTGCACGCACTAAAATAACCTTGTAAGTCATGTTTATCAAGAACAATTTATCATATACTGTAGAACCAGCTCAATAACAGAACTTTTTTTAATCCTTACTCGTGTTAATATTGTGTTTGTTGGTAAGTCCTCCCATCATGCAGAAAATAGCAACGGGTTGGTTTCATTTTTTCATAAATTGTTGAGTTGAAATCATATTTTCATAAAATGTTTAGACTTTGTTTTTGGTTTTTTTTTTATTTTACTATAAGGTGCCTTGACTGCATTCTAACTTGGCGGCAAGTGACGATGCTTTCTAAGATGGTAGCGGCTTGATATGCAATTCTATAAAAAAAACCTAATCGATTCATAGCACGTGATACGTGGCATCATAGCAACCTGAATCCATAGAAAAATAAATCATGGCAACAGGACGTCTGAACATTCTGAAATTATAAATTCCCATATTGCCTCTGCCGGGGTTCGAACCTGGGATCTCACCAAGACATACAGACCACAGCACTCACCACTATGGTTGTAACAATATCAATAGTCCTTTGACGCAGCTATCACTTTTTATTCCAACCAAGATAAAATATAATACGAAATATGCAATAGTTAAGTTTAACATAAAACGGTAATACCTATTCAGGTTTCTACGATTCAAAAACATCTTTCACTATATTATTAAAGCAAAGCTCTCTCCGACACTGGCTGACCGTACATAACCTTTAACCGGAACCTTTGGTACACGATTATTAGTAAAGATAGAAAATATTATTGTATTCAGACGGGACCAACGAAGTAAAGCCAACATTTTGTGTTTGTAAAATCCTATTACGTATTTCTCGTTTGTATGCAACTTCGCACAACTGCACAGTTACTGCTACATTCCTAGTCATTTAACTTATTGACATAATTACAAATGTAAGAACTGTTCTTGGTTATCTGCTGCTGCTGTGCTGGATGAATTTTATTCAAGTTTTCAGTAATAGACACGTTAGGCATACCCATTCCTAATTCCGGGCTATTAATAAGAATTTATGAAACGAAAAATCTATAAAATTTTGTAAGGACTTGAGAATCGAGTCCTAGTCGATAAGTATTTACGGCCTACTAAACTAACGAGTTACCTGTTACATTAACAAATTCAAAATAGGTCTTTCTCTACCGACAAAGACGTGCAAATAGATTTAGCTTTATGGTACAATATCGCACAGAAACCGATTAGGATTTAGGATATGTCCCTAACAGATTAACCCTAACGGGACATATCTAAAGCCATCTTAAACGACATCATCTCAGTATAGTTATAATACTAACCACTAGGTGAGTTTGAAGTCAGAGCTAAACGTGACAATTAAAACAATATAAATATTAAACAGTTGCAGTCATTAAAACAATCAACAGTTTTGATTACTGTTTAAATATAATATTCAAATATAAACAAAGTTTGAATTAATTAAATATTTGAGAAAACACTGCATATTACAAGAGTTGCTCTAGTTAAGCAGTTTTCCGGAAACAACGAAAGTGATGCGCGAACGGCATAAAGGCGAAGGTTCTCACGCGATGAAAGCATCTGACGTAAGTAATAAGTAACTGAGTGCAACGCTGCCAACGTTAAAGATTATGCGTAACCTCAATGAAATTGCGTACGTGATTTTGTTTAAAGATATTGTTATGAATTATGTAAACGTTTTCTTGCCTTTTCATAATTCGTAAACAGCTTGAAATACGCTCACTATAAACAATTTAATATTGATTATTTTAGTGTCATAGTAAAAAGCAGTGACGATTAGTGTAGATAAGATAAGTCATTGGACTATAACTTTGTTGTAACTACTTATGAGTAGAAGTTTAAGTCAAAAAAAGTCAGGTAAATAGATTAGATTGTAATAGGTAATAAAGCATCTCACTGATGCTCTATGGTAGAGGAAAAAAGAAGAAACCTATTCTCTGCTAACAATGCACATTGAATTTAATTTATAGCTTTGACTTTTTGGTTAAGTATTGGTTATAGCCTAGTGGGTAACACTTCGGCTTCCCTTTTGGAGGTACCGAATTCGATCTCCAGCACGACCTCTAACTTTTGGGAGTTATGAGCATTATAAATTCAAACATTTAAAATATCACTTGCGTTTACTGTGTAAAAAACATCGTGAATAAACCTGCATGCCTGAGAGTTCGCATCACCTTTACGCAAAGGCGTTGGCCAGCGTGGTGGACTAAGCCCTTCTCATTCTGCGAGGAGACCCGTGCTTTGTAGTGGGCCGGTTATTGGTTCATAAAGATGGCGATGATGATGAACCTTTTATATATTGCAAATGTTAATACTGAAAGTGAGCCAAAGCAATATTGATTTTTATATCATTGTAAATCTTTAGGTAGTCGTAAAATGTAAGTAGAGTACAAATAAAATAAAATTCTACCTGGAGATAATTTATTAGGTCATTTACAGCTTATGCAAATGAAGTGTCATCCGACTACCCAACAGGTACAGGGTCGATTGTTCACATTAGATCCATATCACCTCAATTTAAATATTGTCATGTTTGAAATTCTGAACAAAAGAAATATATTTGATCATATAGCGTAGTTTTTTCAGCCATAGGTTACTATAATTTATTAGTCTCGTCGTTTTTAGGTCACCGTTCAACGATCTAACTAGTTTCAAATGTGAATTTTGAAAGGTTTTTATCGAGTACCAAGTGAGGTACCTACACTGTTTTGTTCCCAATTGCTAATTTCTTGCAACACATAATCTATATAACTGCATTTAATGAATTTTAACGAGAATTTTTCTCATATGGTATATAAGACAGAATTTTAAATGGTTACCGAGGAATGTTTGAGCGGATAACATTTCGCGATTTTTAAGAACATTGTGTTTGAGATACAGATCACGTGAACGGTCACATGAGAAAATACGCGCGCGCATTGTTTAACAGAAAGCCCAACATGTCCGATCGGAAGCCCAGTGGTACAAAAACACTTGATGTACTTACCCATTGTTACACAATTTTTTGCACAACCCGCTCTTTGGTATCGAACGAAATGCACTTTCTATTTGAAGCCTATGTGGACTAAGCAATGATTAAGATGTTGTCACATTACAGTTTCTTGTCATTATTCTCATTGAGTAATATCTTTTTCTGTACTACAAGTGAGTACTAATATGAGACGCAAAATCAATATTATCATCTTCATTGATTTTTAAGGAATTTACCACTGAATTGTGTTAGAAAAACAAATTGTCTATAATGTAGAAGCGCCGGGCTAAAATGATAGAGCAAAGATGTGAATATGTACAAAACCCAAAACAAAGTAATTTTTAATAGTCGATTGTCAATTTTGCTTTTCACATATTATTATCATATTATAATTAAGTATTGATTATATTGGTTACTAAAGTTAGTTTCTAAGATTTAAATTATACATAACATTGAACTTAAAAAAATGCTTATTGCCACCGCCCTGTTCAAGGATACGATTAATTTATTTTTAATTAATTCTTCGCTGAAAATTTATTTTTGTATTGTATTGGTTTACTTAAGTGTATAAATCATTATCAGATAAGTAAATAAAGCATTGTCTATTTACAGTTCTTCACGTATGAATTTTAGAATATAATCATATTTGCCTATTTTTTAATTTGGAAATGGAGTATGATTGTCTATGTCCACGATACTACATAAATATTAACGTATGAATTAATGACACGGAAGTAAGAGATAATCTATTGTTTGTTTCTGATTAGTGAGCACATGTTTGCGTTCTATGTCGACGCTGGTGATCACATCGCACAAAGCAGTGTGACCAAGTATGACAGATTTGCATATCGTACGTTTGTCGATAGAACGTTCTTAGTTATTTCATATATGGTGTTGTATGGCTACCAAAAGCTCTTTATTAACACTTTATCTAGGCTGTTTAGACAGAGGTGTTGAGATGGATAACTGAGAATGCATATGATGAAGAAACATTAAGAAACTTATATTTTCATGGGCTAGCAATAAGAATTCGTGGTAACGATATCAATGAAGCTATGTTTTTTGTATAAAGAAATGCTTGCTAAGGATGGAAGCATAGGGATTTGAGCTAAGTATTGAGATGTGCTATATTAACCGCTTCACAACTGAGATTCGTGGAATTGGTCTCATAGATTCGTAGTCTAGCTAGAAATTGCTTCTCACCTTTGAAACCGGGTGTTGTATGTGTGCGTTTTTTTTTAATTAGGTACAAATTATTCATACATTTTATTTCTTTTCATTTACACCTAACCCACTTCAAGTCATGTATGTAAGTTGCGGATCCGGTTATTACCGAATGCGTAAGTGTGTTTGTTTGTTGTTTATTAACGCCCTAACTAAGCTGCTAATCTACTTGATTTTTGGCATAACGGAGGAGTAACGTACGCCTTTTGTCTCAGAAAAATAAACGGTTCCTACGGGATTTGAAAAAAAACCGGTGTGAACCCGCATTTAGAATGCGGGCATCAGCATCACATAGGAGCAGCGTTGAGGTTCTTTCTAATTAGTTAGCAATATTTCATCATCATAACAACCCATTACCGGCCCACTACAGGGTACACTGGGTAGTGGGCCTGCCGCCCCCATACAGGTCTCCTCGCACAATGGTTTGGGTCACAGTACACTACGCTGGCCCATTGTGGATTGGCGGTCTACACACAACTTTGAGTATACTATGGTGAACTCTCAGCCATGTTTTCATTTCATTGTTTTCATTTTAGGTTTTCTCGCCATACTTTTCTTCACCTTTGAAGTGATAATATTTAAATTGCTTGAAAGTGCGTGCTGGGATTCGTACTCGGCCCCCCGACAGTGATGCCGAAGGTCTTGCGACTGGCTATGAACTAATACTTTTATACTCATAATGGTTGCCTGGAAGAAATCACTGTAAGTGATAAGGCCGCCTTTGTTATACAAATTTAATTGACTTGTACTTTTGTTGTTTTTGTCTCTTTTATTTATTTTTGTCCTGTGTGCAGTAAAGTATTTTTGATTGATTGATTGACTTTTATGATATCTAATTTTATCGAATAAAAATAAGCATTAAATATATGTTCAAGTGCATTCCAATTGCGAATCAAATATTCGTGGAGAAGGACGAGTCTTGGAATAAGATGCTTTTATGGTCAATTATTACTAGTGAATTTCCTGTTACTTGTGCAGAGTTCCTTACTTGCTTCTACTCAGACGTATGAATTAGCAATTAAATGTCCGTGGAATGTGAAATCTTGAATCCCGTGATGGTTTGCGGAAATGTACCTACCATGCCGAGAAGGATACTAACTGGTCGCTTTCACCCACGGAGTTTGACGAATTGACGATAGTTAACTGTAATCTAAGGTGAGTCAGACCATGTCGCCAGTTTACGTAAACTTCGTGACCCGCTTAGATTGGTGTACATTTGGGCGTAAGCAAAATAAAAGGAATATGTTACTTAGTAACTGCACAAGTTGGGTAAGCCGGTATCTAGGTACGAAGTAACAAGTATCTTATGCACGTTTGATATAAATGCAAGTTATATAAGAGTCAGTACAATAAAAATTAAAATGTATACTTGGTAACAAAATGTGAGTTTTAGCATTGTTTAGCCCCTTTAGCATTATTAGTTAATTACATTCAATATTTGTTCAGTTGTTATTTTGAAATTATAGAATCAAATCTCCGTTACTCTTGTTATTATGTCTCCTGTAACACAGTTTTAACTACCGCAGGAGACAGGGCTTCACACTCATGAAATGTATACGTTTATTTTGATAAAATAAAGATATTATTATTATTATTATGAAGCATGAAATAAAAGAAGAATCAAGATCACCAATTTGCGACAAGGTTACATCAAAGATCAAAATTCAAAATTCCATTACAATTATTGGACTTTGACGAAAGGGGTTTAATGAAGACACATATTAAATGTTTATTTCTATAGTTTAAATTTCTACTCTGTAATATCGATGTGAAATCGATACTCTGTTTTGACGAAATCTTCATTTAATTTCTTCTTAAAAAAATGTATTACCTACATGTATCATTATGATTTCATATTGAGAATAAATATTGCGCAGTTCTGTCATAAAATATTTGCAATCATCAGATTTATTAGAATTGCTTCGCACTTATTGCTATATTGAGATTATTCTATTTGAGATATAAAAGTTTTCGCAACTTGTCTTTGTGCTCCGATTTTGAATTACGTATTTAGTAACGTCGATTACCTTCGCGATTTCTTCATGATATAAGTCTTTGATATGACATTTTTATTGGAATATTCAGTGTCAAGACAGATTACCAACTGTATTTTATAAAGAGTAGGTAATATTTTTAAGTGTAGATAAATATTTGTTCCCTATTGCTACACATCATATTAATTAAGCGTTCTGTTACGTTTATAAAATAAGAAATCAACCGAATTTTTGCCACTTAGCGATCACTACAAAGTTTCAATAATACTGATTTTTTTCCATAGAAAATAAAGCTAAATCACAAGCTACTTGGGTTAGTAGCGTCCTAAGTAGCGTCGCCTGTTTAATGTTAAAATTGAGACTGATTTATACTTTTAGATATGCGGCTTATGCAAACGTGGCTATAAAGTTTTAAGTAGCCTTCTAATGTTATATGTATGAAGCAGCAATCTTAGAATGCTTTATTTATCTGAGGCAGTAATATAATTACTGCTGCTATAAAATATGTTGTGCGTTTTGAATAATAAAGTAAGGTTCTTTGATTATTATGATACAAGTTGTACGTGAGCTACCTACGCTTATTGATTTCGTAACATGTCAGTTAGGTTAGATCGTAACAAAACCCTCTGAGACAAAATAGTGACAAATGACACAACTGACTCCTCACTCACTCATCATCATTTCATCATCATCTAAACCAGATTCTTTTGCTGGCATTTCTGCTGCAAAAACAATTTTTTTTTTTTTGGATTTTATACTACCATACGATACCATACGATATCACGATACAGTATATCTACTTAATCGTGATGCTGGGTTGTTAATGACAATATTTTGAAGAGAACACCCCAATACCTAACAATTTTTGGCATCGCGCATCGTATCTGCTCATGACCTCGTGAACTGCAATTGAACACGATAGCCACTAGACCAGAAAGTTAGTTGTTCGAGCAACAAGGGATATTTGCAGCCTAATAAGTCCCATCGTTGGGCTATTGCTATTTGTGGCCAGTATTTTAAATATACGACGAGTTCATTGCGCCAGAGACGACTTGGTCGGACACGGTTTTCGCCTATCACTAACTAACTAACTCATCAGGCATGCGCTAACATGGCCGCCCAGTCCCACCTTAATTTGGCAGCTTTGTGTCCCACATTGTGGCATGTATGATTTGTGTTTGTACAGCAAGGCATGATAAGTTTTTGAATGTGGGGGTAACACCTACGGTTACCCCTAACCTCGTAATCCCGTGGGCACCGCTAAGTCCTTCTTCAAGATACTATCTCTGCAAAATACTGCCTGGATTAGTTTAGATGTACTGTGGTTGAACAGACTGACACATATTCGCATTTCGGATATTAGTATAGATGCTTCGAGGTTATAACATAGTGTTTTATAGATTCTATCAACATAAACTGGTTAACATTTTAAAATTAGGTATAGCTATCATGTTTTTTAGTATCTGTAACTGCACGTGTGTTAATATAATATAATGTTTAATCATCGGAATAACAGTGACATCTGGTAGAGTTCTCAGATTACCTTTTGAGTTATCAAAGCTAATGGTAGTGCGTACGGCAAATCTATGGGACATAATTTTCTATCTTTACTCCTCACGTTCTACCTTTTGGCCTCCGCCTCTAAACATGGGGTGAGAGGGAATAAGAGCATAAGCCGATGACATTTTTGTTGTTGGTTGTTGACAACAACTTGAAGAAGCCCACTACAAACTCACTTTTGGATCTAAGGACCGGGAACTTTTCATACCTTCGTTGTAATTTTATTTAATTTTAGTTACCAAATATAGTTATAAATTAAATGTACGTATCAAAAGTGAATACTGGATTGTTTGAGTAAATAGGTTTTCGTTTTTGACTTTAATTATTGACACAAACACTACAGTTGTCGATTACATGTAACGCTTTAAGTTATCCCTCCAAAAAAATGCCTATTTGAGAAACTTCATTATCTTTGTAGGTCAATCAGTGACCAGATTACTAGAATGCCTTTAATTTTTATAAAAATATTCCATACAGTTGCAATATCGTATCCATCAAAGTGGGTAGGAATCTTTGTACTTACTAATATTAATGTAAATATATTGAGTGCTGTGGGCGCTTCTAAATTGCAATTGTTTTGTATCTGCCTATTAAACGTGGGTAATTTTGGCAAGGACCTCGTATTATTTATAATCTATTGTGTGAACCGTGATAGGATTTTACTGATACATTGTTTTCTCAAGGTCATCGAACATTACTTTATAGTTCCCCTAAACAAGATTCTTACGTGAGTAAAGTATACCTTATGTGAACTACTTTCTTAGGTAATAAAAGGATCGTTGGTCTAGTGATTAGCGTGTTTAACTAACGGATCAATAGCTTCTGGGTTCTATTTATCGGTCGGCCCAAGAATTGTTAGATATCGTATTAATAAGTCAAAAAATATCAGTACCAGCACGGCGTTACCAAATTGGTGTTGTTTAGCCTCGTACCTCGGAGAGTATGTTAAGCCTTCGGTCTCGGTTATTACCATATGTGAAATTATAATTTTGAAAACCCAGCAACTCGCATTGTTACAACGCGGTTCATCTAAACTACATTTTTACGAATTATTAATTACCCAGGGTAACGAATTGTTTGGTAACATTAAAAGAAAGGTAAGCTATTCTTTATAAGCTATGCTCTAGAACCCTCTGCCCCTGAGTCTCCTCTGTGAGAGAAGGCCTCTACTAAGCAGCAGGACGCTAATAGGTTAGTGACGATAATATTACTTTCCTTCGGTACTTATAGCGTATGGTTAAAATATAATATTTTCTAGGGCCGTGTTTTCCACTTCGGTTCTTTTTCTACTATAAATAATAAATAAATATACTACAACAATAAGCATATTAGGCTAAAGTGTTTCTTGATGGAATTTTGTTATGAATTATATACATAAATACATATAAACATTTTCCAGTATCGAACACAGCCACGGACTCAGAAAGCAGGGTCGCTGCCCACTGTCCCTTAAATAAATAATTATAGTTAAGCATTCACAAGATAAGCTATATCAGTTAAGCGAGGATGTGGTATTGGATGAATAGGTATTCATAGGGCTCAGTTTTTGTAAACATACTCGAGCTATGTGGTAAGTACCATCTTATCCCGAGTAATTTTGGACTATACTATCACCTACACCCTAAATACTCAGTTACGTAAATGTTGCATTATTTCACGGATGTAGATCGATTATATCATGAAACATAAGTACATGCACCTATTAAGAACCAGTTTCTATTAAGATCACACTTCAATTGACGTTTTACATAATGCATTTTATAATACTTGTTAAGGCAACATAAAAAAGATTTACATTTCCTTAGTAAATAGTAAACAAGATGTAAGAGGCAATTCCGATGACAGCATGCCTCTAATAAATAATTGGAGCATTACAAATTAAGCACGTTTGAAGTAGGAAAACTATCATTAATTTTAGGTAAGATGTTACGATGGGTCACAAAAAATGTGTAACGGTAAGTGATGATAAGAATTCATAGTATTATTTAGAAAATTTAATTAATGAATATATCTAAAAATTTTGTTTGCATCGTGAGAAAATGCGATTTTACACAAAAAATTGTTTAAATTAAATATTTTACAAATCGAAAATTGCGATTTTTCAAAAAGAAAATAGTGTATAGCGGTATAGCGTTTTTCAAATGTTTAGTAAAAAAACTCCTACTAAATCAGCATATCCTACAAAAAAAATTCAATGAAGTAGATGGTAGGGAAGATTCTTTTTTTAATTTCTTAAACAAAAAATTATTTTAATTTTGCTTTCTGAGTCCAAGGCCGTGGTTTCGATTCCCACAACTGGATTCCCACAATGTTTGTGTGAATATCAATGTTTTTCAGTGTCAGGGGGTTTCAATGTATATTATAAGCATTTATGTATATTATTCATAAAAATATTCATCAGTCACCTTAGTACCCATAACACAAGTTACGCTTATTTTGGGGCTAGTTGGCAATGTTTGAATTGGCATAGTATATTTATTTATTTCTTTCTTAACCATGCTTTGCCTTTTAGAACCATGCCATGGAAGTATAAGTAAAATTATATTTTACAGTATTTAAACAAAATAGTCTACGATTAACAAGGTAGACACACTATTTTAAAATTTATATCAAACATAATTATAAAGTATAAATCTGTTTTTTACTTAATTATTAATTTAAAGTTTTATTAACATCAGACGTTTTGATAATAAACCAGACGATTCCGAAGCACATCCATTATAATTTAATAGGAGTCATCGTTTTGTTTATTATGTAAATAATTTAAAAATTAAGTGTCAACGACTTACAAAACGGGCGACCTCGGCCTTGACTTACCTAATACATTCATCTGTCATATTAAAAATAAAAAACAAGCGCAATCGGAGTTTTCAGCTATACATATAATGTATAAAACATTTAAATAAATGAAATATGGCTATCTGCTATTGCAATATGCCTCTATTTGAACGATAGCGATAACCTAAATCTGCGTATTAAAATGGTTTGTCTGTTTGTCCGAGCTTGTCTTTAGAACTGCAGAACCATTATTTTGACAGGCCTTTCAAAGGAAGGTACAAGATTATATGAAGAATGAAATTATAATCCATCTAGTAGACACTTGCAAAATTGTTTTTTTTTTGGTCGAAAGGGTTTTTTTTCGAAATGGTCCCATTTAAATTTTATATAAATCTGATGAAGAACAAATGTGAATGTTTCGGAGACAGATTTTTCCAAAAATAGCAAATCAACCGCGATTGCTTTCGTAGTTTCGCCAACTTATGTTGACGTGTGAGTTTACGTTTCAAAAGTGCGTATATACTGCGGCTGATTGCCTCATCGGGTGAAAGAAAGCCCACCCGGCTTATTTTTTGCGCAAAGAATCAAGCCTGGCTGTTCAGCGCTAAAAGGCAGCCAGTATTCTTGGCACCTTTACATTATTTAGTTTTTTAATTAGTTTAGTTATAAGTTTAATTGTAACATTATTTTAAATTTTTTAGAGCTTACTAGTTGCAAATTATTTCCCGAAAGAAAGCTTAGGCACTAAGTATTCAAGCTTGATTTATACAAAAATGTATTTACTTCTTAGTTGATATAAAATTAATAATAAAGTCAGTTTTGTTTAGTTAAAAAAAAATTTGTTTAGGTAAATAACCAAAGCTATTGGTTATATTATGGGTTATTAAAATTAAAAATTTTAAAATTAGTTAATATCTTAGTTTCCTAAATTAAGGCGTCGACATGTAGGTGTATATCATAGAGGTCAACGTAGATTTCGGAACCGACATGCGATCCTGCGTCACACACATTTTGTAATAATTTAATCCGATTTCAAAGTAGCAAGATGGCAGTCTTAAAAATAAGATTTTTGTAATGCTTGGCATGTTTTATGCAATATACGAGTAAACACCTACTTAACGGTTTTGTGGTTATAGAGTCAGACTTCAGGGGTCCTCGGCTCGATTCACGCCTCGGGCCTTAAATTATAAGGCTAGGTTAGCTGTCACGTTCTTTATCCGCGCTTATAAGGTTTTTTACACATTTCGTGGGAAACGTTTTATTTTCTGGGATAAAAAAGAGCTCTCGTTACTCTCCGTCTTTTAAATCAAATCAAGTTGATTGGTTGCTTAGTTAGGGCGTGAATGTATGACAAACAAACAAAAAAACGTGTGTGTACTTATGTACACGCGTTAGAAGTTATACTTCTTTAGCGTAACAAGATAATTTTTTTATCTTTCGCCTTATTCTACGTTTGTGGAAAAAAATCACTTACCATAGAAAAAAGGTATTGTTATAATTATTGAAAGACACTTGTCAAACCTTTTAAGAAAAACTAAAATGTTGACTATAGCTAAGTTAGTTAAGTTATAGACTAGACTATAGTATAGTTAATGGTGTCGGTTTTACGTGACGGTGTGCGCGCGCATCGTAAAAATTTACTCTCACCATTTTCCATAACGCGCGAAAAGTAGTGTAACTTCAAAAATCTTTTAAATTTATAATATTAGTTAGGATTGAGTTTTATGTCAAAATATACTCAGTATTAGCCAGAGTTAGTAAAATTCACAGTTAAAATCTCTTGCCTACATGTAATAACGTTTACAGCCCGTGAAAATGCATTGGAGAAAAAGCAGCTGATCTACGAGTATGTGCAGCAGTGGAACATTTATAGGCTTCTTAGCTTCTTACCTTTCTACAATTTATTAAAGTACATTACGTTAAAATTACGTAGATTGTTAGCTATTGAAGTTTTGTTACGAAAAAATATTTGATTCGATAATTAAATAAAGTAAACTGTAGAACAAATTAGTCTCAAATTTTTTACACGCTTTCCTGTAGGTTTCTTGCATTTTTGCAACCAACTCGTTTGGACTTGATTTGATCCTCTTCGAACGGTCTGATATCATTCAAACTTTGTAGATATATAGAGGATCGATGATATAAGAATGATGTTCATTTTAATTTCCAACCATTATCTTTGTCTAATATTAGCATATTTTGTGGTGAATGGGTAACCAATTAAGTTTTCTCTAATAAAAATAATAGTTTCAGAAAACTAAAGATCACGCTTTTATAAATAAACTAAATTAAAAGCCCTAACAAAACTATTGTCATCAGAGTAAAGAATCCAAAAATGGGTTATAAGTACGAGTAGTTTTTTTTGGTTTATTTAGTGGAAAAAAATAATTGGTAAAGTCGCAAAAGTTTATTAATTTAATTTTGCCCCCAAACATTAAATAAAATCTCTTCCAAATCTTTATGTAGGTATCATAATTACTATATGACGCAATGTAGTTTTATAAGTATCATTTGCTCTCAATTAAAGTTTCACTTATGTAAGTATAAAAATAAGGACAATTATTTAAAATTATAAAGCGCGTAATTTATTTATTCATAAATATTCATTTGAACAAAGCGCAAACCCATTTAAAAGTATTTTTATGCAAGATCTTGTTATTAAAATCCATAACCTTATTGTTAATATTAAAGTGTGTTACACAGATAACTTACTTCTAAAAATATGTGAGGACAACAAAAGACACTTTTTTGCCTATGGAAAAAAAGATTCGATAAAAAAAATCTGTGAAATGTTTCAGAAATATATGAAGCTTACATCTGTGAGTCTATTTAAATGTTCGGGGTCATGAAGTGGTTACATTTTAGACTTATGTTTATATTTATTTTTGTGGTTTTATAATCGTGGGTGAAGCTGCGCGCGTGCCTAGTATAACGAAGAAAACCCCAAACTTCACTATTATACTAGGTACAGATAATTAAAGAAACGAAAAATTAACTAATCATTAAGTTTAACTTATGTGTGTATGTATGATGTGGTGCTGGAGAAGAATGCTAAGAATACCTTGGAATGCATTCCGGACCAATAAGGCCATTCTTGAAGAACTCGGCATCACGCAACGTCTATCCTCCAAAGTACAGGCTCGTATTCTCACTTTCTTTGGTCACGTATCCAGAAGAGACAACGACTCCATTGAACGTCTGGTTGTCCAAGGAAGTATCGAGGGCACCAGATCACGCGGAAGACCGCCCATGAGATAGGCTGACCAAATAAAGGCTGCAGTGGCTGTCCCCTTACATGAGTGTGCTAGAAAGGCAGCTGCCAGAGAGGAGTGGCGACGAATAGTTAAGCGTGCCACAACCCTTAAATGACGACCACGACCGCTCTGACAAGAGCGAACCGACTGAGAAGAAGAAGTTTAACTTATAGGGTTTTATAATGAGCCTTATTTCATCATAATCAATAGCCTATAACGGTCTATAGCTGGACTTAGCCGCTCCCAACGGGAGATTTTGGCCATATTGTAAGCACGCTGGGCAGACGGGTTGGTGATCGCAGTAGGTGCCCTCGAGCCTACTTTACTGTGTTCGTAATACCCATTACGTAAATCTATGTTTTCGAAAGCAGGTCATATTAATAAACCTACTAACTACTACCATAGATTCAGGTTTCTTATAAAATTAGTAGGTGTATCCTAATGGTTAAGTGTGAGAGAGGCGGCGGCTGGAGGTGAATATACGTTTCTAGGTTCTTCATAGGGTTGTTAATTAAGGTTTTTTAGCATATTAATTAGATTTATTAGAACTCTTTTAATAAAAGTTTTCTGTATTTAGCTATTTTAGATTCAGTACTATAGTTAGTTTTTACTGTAATACACAGAGGCTTTCAAAGATTTCATGATAAAAAACTTGAAGAATGATTTCATAGTTTTGAAAACGTACTCTTACATTATATCAATGGTTATAAACTAGACTAAGTGATGAATGTTTTTGGTATACAAGTACTTTAGTAACACATAATTTAACAAATAAATATTAATGTATTTAGATACCGGATATTTTCCTTAAAATAAAAGTAATTTAATACGAAGATTATATATGATTGAAATGTATAACAACTAAAAAGAATAATAATTGTTTGAGTGAATGTCAATGTAAATATTGCTATATTGTACTCCTATAAAAAACTCCACGCAAACTCATATCAGGTGCAAAAAATGCAACAAAATAAAAACATATTTTATAAAATAAATATTATATTATTTATAATACTTACTTATAAACATTAATTTTGATAAAGTTTGGTATAAAGTATTGCTAGCCCTACGTAAAACGGTCGTGCGTTACGCAATTGGCGAGTTGGTGGCTCGATAACTTGCTCTACATTCGTTTTGTCTCGTTGCAGACTGCTTGCAACTGACCACTTTACTGGTTTTATTATCCCATAACAAGTCTTGAATATTTCACATTCAAGTTATGTACGAATTCCAGTAAGCTTGATTGTCCTATATTCGGCGTCTGGGCTTTATTTGCTTATCTCCTAAACTGGCTGAAATTGTTTTATAAGTTCGCGAGTAGCTGGAATCGATTCGTTTCGCAGGTCAGACAAAGACTTATTAAATATTGTGGTATTTTATTTAAAATTCTCTATAAAGTTGGAGTTAGTAACTTGGCGGTGTCACACCCCTATGCAACGGGGATCACGTTAGTTCCCTGTTTTTGTCATTAATATGACGTTATTATTTGTGTCTTATGATCATTAATAAGTTTTCTAATTCTACATGTTCTGTGCTTATTACACGTCTACGTCAGGAAAACATACTACTTAACTCTTCAAAGTGCATACAATAGCACTTTATAACTCAATAATACCATTCATATGCGTTATGTTAACAATCTCAGAAGAACGCGCATTGTGTTCCAAGTTTTGACTTCCGAACGTGCTGAGAGCATTCGGTGCAAGGTTCCTGTCACGCTATTGTTAAAACCCGTTCCACGATATAATAGCAGCCATTAAAGATTCAAGAATGAAGGTTTGTTCGCTATCGATTGATTGTTAGCAAAGGAATAAGCGATTCTATTTTTATGTTTCATTTTCAGTGTATAGCATACAACTTTTTTGTTTCTGACTATTTCAAAGGCATTGTTTGCGTTATCTCTTCGAGGCTTACGTAGGCAAGGTTTCTACCAGAACTTTAACGAAGTACATGTAACTGACGTAAACAATGTGCTAATTATAATTTTAGTCATATAATTATTTGTTATATGCTAGTAGTATTAACATGACTTAGTTCTTCCTTACCTTTCAAATACTGTGTCAATTTTGCTTAGAGTACAATATGCATACATTTTTTAGGAAGTATGCATGCTTATTATATACTTGAAAGTATTATATTCTGTTGAAATTCAACAAATTTTAATTGTGTATGTTACAAATTGCTTTTAAGAGAAATTAATGGTATAGAATCATGCAATCAGCCGGATTTCCTAAAGGTAATAAATGTATATATACCTGCTTTGTATCTATGTTTTGCAAGTTTGACATTTACTAATCTGTAGCAATTAAGCGTTACTAAAGAGATTTCTGTAATACATTGCATTAAAAGGATGTAGAACGCTTAAGAAGTAATAATTGTACGCTATGTTTGTCATGTTTGTCAAATATAGTAGAATTTAACTAAAGAAGAAGTATCCCAAAATGTATATTTAGATTTTATAATATACTTTATCTGTTGCCTGAGCATTTTTTGTTTTTCATAAATCCCGCGGGAACTGTAAATTCCGTGAGTATGTGTAAACTAAAAAGGAATATATGTCTTAATCCAGAACTAACATTCCTAATTCCAATCAAATTTGTTCTGTAGATTATGAGTGAAAGAATAACAAATATCCATCAATACATCCATACACACTTTAGCATTTATAATAGTAGTACAATTATAGGATAGTCTAATATAGAAATGCACGTTTACCTAGGTAAAACGCGCGCACTTAGAGAAATAATAATATCTATACAATCTTTCTTTAGTTTTAGGCAGAATTGAGTAGGTAGTCACAGAAACTCTGTCACAGAAAGGTCTCTTATAGCCTACTTCAATAATAAGCTCAATACTATGTTAATGCTTGCACATAACAACAATCTTATGTGAAAGCTCCGACGAACATCTTAAGAAGCTTTCGCAGTAGTCCTTGAAACGGCGCGTATTGTGAGGATGTTCCTCACTCTGGAGCCCTGCGCGCGCCGGTTGGTTGGGCATTCAAAAGCCCCGCAAGCGGAGGGTGGATGTTTTTTCTTATAAATTTCATAATATTGTTTTATATTTTTTAAGCAGTGTTAAGAAATTAAAAAAAAAAAATTAAAATCAATAAATGATAGAAAAAACATCGCATGTGATAGAAAGAGAAGGTGTGTGGCCTTCAATGAGTCGCTCTGTCATAGGAGATTTACTGTCGTTTTACCAACTAAAGAGGGAGCAGAAAAGTTTTGCTATTACATTTTTAAGCCAACGTACTAAGTTAAAAAAATGTATTTTTTTTCACAGCTTTGTTTAAGTTTTTAACACCAGTTATAGTTTGCAAGATCACGTAATTTATATAAAGCTTGCTCAATTAAATATTGCAATCTGCTTTTGTATGTAGGTGAGTATGCGGCTGAGGTACCTTCCACTTTCACTGGTATTGGTAGGACGATTGAAAGTAAAGTGTATCTGGATGAGGCGGTGATACAAAAAATCGTGACGGAAATTGTTTAAAGACTGCCTATACCGGATATTATTACAAAACATTTGTATGGGTGTTCTACATATTGTTTTGTTTGCAAATAGTTGTGTTTGGCTTTGTTTTAGAGTTTTAGAGTATAAAATGTAATAAATTGATATAATTAATAAAATAATATTGTTCCGCTATAGTTTTAGGAAATTAACTGTTAAAATTTGTTATAAAAATAAGCGGTGATAACCATTAAATCAGCTATTTTCTCAGAAAATGTGTATGTTTGTGCATGTGAGTAAACGTATGTGAATTATTGTTTATTTTTTTATTTTTCTGTTGTTATTGTAGAGTGAATATTTTTCAGTGTCTGGGTGATTATCTATATTTTATAATTATTTATGTATATTATTCATAAAAATGATTTATCAGTTATCTTAGTACCCATAAAACAAGCTACGCTTACTTTGGGATTAGTCGGCGATGTGTGTATTGTCGTAGTATATTTATTTATTTATAAGTATTTATGTATGATTGAGTATATATTAGTTTATGATTTTATATTTATTTATTATATTTTTCTTATTTGTGCAATTTTGTTTATGTATTTGTATTTAGCTTGAAATAGCTAAATACAAATTAGCAGGTTTACAATAACTTTACACCACCTGTCCGCTCTCACTCATCTTGTCCTAATCCAAAGGTTACCTGGCAGAGATCGCTACTAAGCGATAAGGCCGCCTTTTGTATTCTACTTCTGTCTTTGTATTTCTATTGTTTTTTTTTCCTAACTTCATAGTGGTGTACAAATAGAGTTAAATTAATAAATAAAACATAAATAAGTATTGTACTGTTTGTAGGCGATGGATTTCACCTACCATTACTTTGGGTCATATGCTTGGTCAGTAGGTTTTGTATATTAAAAATAGTTTTACACAAAAAATTCTATCCCATTCTTTGTGTCTTTTTTTGTTGGAACGAGCGTCAAATATATAAAATCTTTCTTTCACTTTAAAGCCCGTCTGTTGAGAAAGGTTATTATAGGTTGTAATATCATGCTACGACCCTGAGAAGCCAAACAAACGTAGCATGGGCGAGCGATGCGAAACGGTGGGTTGAGCTATATTGTGTAAAATAGCGCATGCAAGTTTGTACGAGTATCTTATCAGCAGTTATACGCGGAGGAAGCAACGGAAAACCGCTTATGAATTAATAAATTATTACAATGTATCCATTTAAGTGACTGTATACAAAAAAATTAAGCTGCATGTACTTATTCTTTTGTTTTCACCTAGAATCCAAGTAGGGAATACAATCGCTTTTTTTCGGGTCAAGGGATATTAATAAAGTAACATACCTATTATATAATCGATATTTATTAAGAGCTCAACCAATCACGTTGATTATAAATATTCAGATTGCTTCCATACTTTTCCTTGCATATCTGTTGTTGATTGGCATAATAACATCGGTATACCTTGCCACCGGGTGGTTCATAACTTAGTGCTCTACGTGTTGGGTGTAATCTACCGCTATATCCACACCACGATTGAACACAGTTATAGTTTAACGTTACAGCATTAGTTTCTGTTTTTAAAAGTATTTTACTATCTCCTTCGACTAACTCTTTCTTTTTAAGACCATCAGAGTACGGTACATAGAGATCGTGATCACAATTGATCGTGTCTTCACCCTGTTCACATATAAATTCCTCCTGCGACAATATATTGGACTCGTTCGGCCTCGCTACGTTCCCAAAGTCTACCAATTTGGTGTGTGAATCAACATTGTCCTTCTTATGGCAAACCCGCCCACCGTCTGAGTACGCTAAGCAATCGATCAAATAGAATATTTTATTCGGAATGTTGTTGGACAAGAACAGCAACTTATCAATATTTTTATAATTATTATATTTGACAGGTTCGCATTGATATATTTTAGATATCTGTAGAAAGCAATACTTGAGTGTTGATCGTGGTGAAACTATTTGAATGAAGGAGTATATTTTAACGTCTCTGCATTCCGATGATGAACAGTTGTAAAATACACTATTTCTTGCAGTCGGCAAATATGGTTCGTGCGATGGAATGTTGTCGTCAATAATTCTTCTACGGCTAGAACTGATAACCTTTTGGCAATATATTGAGTTGTCCTGTAATATAATTTATAAAATATATAGAGGAACCTGGTACTAAAACTACGCATGGACCAGTTTTGGTGACATATTAGTACCCAATATCATTTTTTTGCGTCTGATGACTATGGGCCCAAAGTCTCCAAAGCAAGCGCTGTAAAATTATAGTCCAAAAAATGCAACCGAACGTAAATACGTTCGGTTGCATTTTTTCTGTATATCAATCATTTTTAGTTTTCGCTTACATTGTAACAGCCATTTAGTAATTTGGAAGATAATTAGATTTAAAAGATATGAATAGTTACCTTTGGATTATTCAAATTCGCACCATATAAAGGCAACGCGATAATATAACATGTATAAATAAAACGTTTCCTGCCCACGCTCCGAGGCCCACGTGTTTTTTTTTGTAAAAGTTTTCATTAGAGTATTCGTGACTTACGCGTTATTGTTTATACCAATCATATAAGCAATTTGCATAGGAATTTGTAACGCTAACTCATTAACTCGTTTTTGTGAATGCATTTACTTTACCAAATTTTAGTTCACATGATTTTTAAATATTTAACGAAAATAGGAAATAAAAGCAACTACGTGAATATTATTCACGTAAAAAAAACTGTAAATAGTAAAGTAAATAGTAAAGATAAGTGAGTAGTAACGACAAATAACGTATAAAAGCATTATTGTAATGATAATAACATTACATAAATTTATTTTGTAAGAAATATGTACAGAAATTTGTTGCAATGAACTAAAATGAACTTTTTTTACATTTATTTTGTCTACCACCTATGTAAAATGTCCAAAAATGTATTTAAAGTTAGCATGGTTTTTTTTAGAATAAAATAATAAGCTAACTAACAAAAAGGTACCTAATAATTTTTCCTGATTTCCAGGCTAATGTTCGGGAGAGCTAACACGCTTTTACCAATTATACCGTGGAAATCGACAAAACAGAAATTCATGGATTACTGATAGTTATAGAATTATATATAAATTACCTTTTCGATAAAACATTTAACTTCCGTGTTGTAACGCTGAAAATTAATGATTATAAATTATCAGTTATTATATATATTATTAATATTTAGTTATTAGTTTTATTTTAGTACTTGAAGTGTTATTTAATAAACGTTATTTTTAGTATCCAACAACTAAATTTTATCGGTTTAGTGTTTCAACCGGACATACTCGTAGGTAACAAACAGATAAACACACAAGCAAATATACAAAAAACGGACACACATTTGCCATTAAGATATTGGTGAAGAAATATTGGTTTTAAAATGCATAAATCTTTGGTAACAATAAAGAAAAAGTATAAAAATTGAGCATTTTTTTTTCTTTTGTTCTTTTTTTCGCATTTATAATATAAATATGTATTAAACTTAATTTTCACTGTAAGGTGTTTCGCAAAGTGTCGCCTGATTTTATCCAATACAAATCTATTCTACAGACTAGATTTGTATTGGAGTGAGAGACTTATCACTCCAATACAAATCCGGTACTAAATCTTTTCTACAGTTGGAAGAGATTTAGTACTCGTATTTAGACGGTTCTGCTAATGGGTATTACATCAAAACCTTCCTTACCGCTTGAACTTCTAACAATAGACACTGACCAATGACTAAACATAAAAAAGTGAAATTCATTTCTCCAACATTACATCATGCGTGCAAAATAAATTGCGTTTACAACGAAATGTTTTAACAATGAAAATTTTAACTATTGATCGCTTCATTGCGAAGTCATATTGTTAAATTTGATTGGTTAATAGGCAACTAGTTGTGCCTGCGGCATTACCCGCGTTTATTGTGAAATAAATGAAAAAAAGTCTTTATAATTAATGTGATTCATAATAGATTAAACTCATAAAACGGTTCACATTAAAAGCAAAAAAAAAAATCATTCGCAAAGGCGGTCTTATAAAAAGCGACAAGGCCGCCTTTATGAATTGCTTTTTTTCTAAGGTTGTATACAATTAAGTATTACAAATAATTTTTATTTCCACAGGAATCCTTAGCCAAGGAATAAAATTAGCTTATGACCGTCTCCAGGATGCAAGCCTTCACGAGTCTTTTTTGTCAATATCACTTACATTGTGCAATGGTAACAAACAAACAGACTTATTTATAACATTATAATTTATTATAAAAATATAATTGTGTTATAAAAGTGGGGAAACTAGAACTACATAAGCTAATTTAGAGTAACTATAAAGTGTGTAAGGATCGATATAATACATAGTACGTACTGCGTACGTGGCAAGAAAGTAAGATCTACAAATTTAAGACTCAAAATATGTCGTTTCAGCAAAAACACAATAATATAACTTGTTTAAAGGTTTAAAATCTACAAACTCACCAGAAGAAAAAGCTCCTGTTTATACATTGTTCATCCCAGCCGTTTGCTGAAATTGACTCTGAAAAGATAACAAAATATTACTTTTTAATTGTTATATTGAATAAGCATAGTGAAGATCAACCGACACGATAAATGATGATTATATTAAATCAAGTAAAGTGAGTAAAACATCCTTAAAAATATAGGTTTCATAAAAGTCCTTGCAATGAATAAACTAAGTGTTAAACTTAATTCGAGTTTAAGCCGAGTGAAGCAAGAAACCCAGTAATTAGATTATGAAAATCAAGCTTAATTTGCTTAACTCCGTGAATAACACCAAACAGATCAAGGGCAATGACCGGACAGAAGCATCTTCAGAAGCAGTTGACTTTACAATGAATAATTGTAAAAATAAATCCTAAGATTTTTTCATTGTATTTGTTTATGAATAATTGTTATTATCATGGTGTTCTCCAAAGTAACGCCTGCTTCTATTCAACTCTAATAAGAAGGTTTAATAACGTAATCCATGGACTAAAACAGGTATATAATTTGTAATTAAAAGAATATTTGTATCTGTATATTATCATACTACTAGTCATATAGTATTACAAACTCATGGACATTTAACAACATAATAACGCAGGGGAGTATAATCATAGAGTACTACTGATAAGTGATTAGGTGTAGTACTTGTTATTATCTCGTGAGTCAAGGACATAAATTTATACTTATAAAATTTACCTGTCAACGGTCTCTAATCACTGCCACAGGTAAAAGGTACCCCATTTGATATTAACACGACCCAATACGACGAATTTGAATATCACGACTCCCACGGTACAGTGGTGAGTGCTGTGATCTTATAAGAGAAAGGTCTGGGGGATGACCCCCGGCGGTAGCCATTTGGGAATTTAACTTTTTACTGGTCTGGACTGAAGGGACACTTCGGCCCAAGCTAGTTATCACCTTGCGGACAAATTCGTGCCACCCAGCGATGTAGGGTTCCGGTACAATGTCGAGACCACACTCTAAAAAAAGAAAGCCAACTAAGAGAGATTTTCTCTTAGTTGACGTTATATAAATTATAACAATTATGATAATAAACATAACAACAAAAGCTGATTAGTTATAGCAGCAAGTTCATTATAGATTGAGCTAATCACTATCTTGTTAAGAATAATCAATTTTTTTTAGAGTGCATGTTCGGAAAGTGATTAAAACTCTGGTTTAAGTTAAACGAGTCAAGTCCTTTTCTCGTGAAAAGGACTTGACGTTCATGCCTTGACTCCTGTACATTCAAGCTTCGCAGTAAGTAGCAATAAATTAAATAGAGTCGATTCATATTGTTTAAGCGACACTTAAACAATATGAGTGGACTCTATTTAATTTATTGGTTAGTACCTTTTCAGAGACATATATACTTTTATATATACAACTGCTTAATGAAGCACAGTCAAAATGAGCACAGAAATAACTATACTCAATCTACGTACACCCACTTACAACCTCGAAGAATCTTTAGCAAGACTGTTAGCTAACTATAATAGATTAAACTACAATAGATCAGACAGACATCCAACATTTTCAATGTCACCAGTTTTCCAAATCATGATGAAGCATCGTAGTATTCAAAAATCATGACCGACACAACTTTTTTGACGGCCGATTGGCGCAGTGGGCAGCGACCCTGCTTTCTGAGTCGAAGGCCTGAGTGGTCCAAGGGTGAGTTCGAATCGCGTAACTGGAAAAATGTTTGTGTGATGAACAGAAATGTTTTTGGTGTCTGGGTATTTATTTTTATATTATAAATATTTATGTATATTATTCATAAAAATATACATCAGGCATCTTAGTACCCATAACACAAGCTATGCTTGATTTGGGCCTGGATGGTGATGTGTGTATTGTCGGACTATATTTATTTTATTAATTTATAACTGTCCGTAGTTATTGCTTTACTAGCGGTTGCGCGCGATTTCGTCGCATCTTGCCTTACGTAAGTACAAAACTTAGTTTCAAAGGGTTTTCATACAGAAACCATTTCTGAAGAAGAGTGTCCGACACAGACAATGTAATTCTTAAAAAAATTCTGATATCGCATAATATTTATTTAAGCAGTCTCACAACATAACATCACCCCTGTACACTCGAAAGGGTTACGCAGATGTATTCACTATATCGGGGTACACACACATTGTCTATCAAAATTAGTAGTAGTTGCATATTTTTACGCGACAGGAAACTATTTGAAGCTTCGACCTATTCCAGCTTTATTTATACTAAAATTTATTTGCTTCTTAGTTCGAAGCTAGTTTTAGTTTTCTTAAAAAATGTTCTTCAAACGTGCAAAAACGACCTAATATCTATTATTGATTTGCATTGCGTGTAATGATTTCTAATGTATGTTTGAATCTTTGCAAATGAAGGGATTATTTAAACTCCGTGGTCGAGTATTTACGCTCTAGTTTTGGCAAGGTTATGTGTAGGCATACTGGACGTAACAATGCGACATGTGTATCGTCATCGTATGAAATATGTAATGTGACATTGAAAATGTAGGTGAGTACGACGGCCATCGCGTTATGACCGTACTTTGTTAGCAATTGCGGAATGGTACAACACTAACAAGAATACCTAGTTTACGGCAGCTTTTAAGTAATCATCATTATGTTTTAAATTAAGAATCGTGTTAAAGCGGTAAAAGGGCCGTTCAAAAACTGTATGAATTTCTTTTATATTAAACAAGATTTATTTTAAACAATTACAGGTTACTTAGGTTAGGTGAAAGTTTGTAAGGAGAAATTTATTTCAATATAAGTTATTTATTTTCTATATTAAAAAGTAGAAAGGTCTATGTCTGTCAATACGCTACTTCCGAATGGATCGGAATGAATTTTAATACTTTTCCGTGGGCATAGGCTATTACAGCAAAATTTCTTCATACTTCGGGAATACTCCGCAGACGAAAATAGTTTTCCCAGTTTTTTGTTTTTAAAAATACGAAATGACGCGATAAATTGGCCAGCAGGTATAACGGCCATGAGTTGATAATAATTATGATTATGATGTAAAATCTATCTCTCTTTTAAATGAGTTCTTACTTAAACATTAGGATAAGTAAGCCGTAAGGTTTATATACCTACAATAAATGCAATGAACCTCATCATACTTGATGATTTACTCTTTAAGAAATAACTATATGATTTGGATAACGTATCAGGATTACAACGTAGTGTTATAAATTACTGTAACATAATAATGACTAAAACATATTTAAAGAAAGTGTCCCATAATGGGACACTGAACGATAGTGAAAATACAGTGGTCCTGTGCATACTAATGAAATTTATTGACGTATCATTTAACAGTGTTGATTTGAGTGTGTTTATGTGTTGCATAATATTGGCGATTAGTATGCCACGTTCATATGATGTTTTACAATTATATATAAATCAATCTTCGTTAATATTAAACAAATTATTAATCATCATCATCGTCATGCCGGATTGGTACTGAGATTTGCTTGGCAAAAATAGCTTAATACTCGTAAAAAATACTGACTATAACATATAGCCTCAATTATAAATCTAAATCGGAATAATTTTATAAGTTTTCTGATTTTAAATTATTCTGAGAGTAGACATACACTTTCCCCATTTATATTATTATATTTTTTCCCCTAACATTGCGTATTTAATATCTACTTACTAGTTCATACATTTTCCTTCTTTCTCAAAGGAGAGAGAGAGAGCAGATCCACCACGCTGCACCAATCTGTATTGGTGTGTTCTAAGGATATTCTATTTATTTTTTGTTTGAGTAATTAAAATATCACTTGCTTCAACGGAGGAGGAAAACATCAAAGGAAACCTGCATGCCAAAGAGTTCTCCATAATGTTCTCAAAGGTGTGTGAAGTCCACCAATCCACACTGGGCCAGCGTGGTGAACTACAGCCTTAACCCCTCTCTTTGTGGGAGGAGACCCAAACCCTGTATTTTGCCAGTAATGGGTTGATATGATGATGATGAAGTTTGTTGTGGGCTTCTTCTTAGACCAGGACGCGTTTGGAACCCTCGTAGCTTTAGTTTTAAGTTTACAAATGTGGTTATCGCCATCATCTCACTACCGTGTAATTCTCATGTAAACATCAAAAGTGCCACTTATGGGCCTACTTGAATAAAGATATTTTTGACTTTGACTTTGATGATGATGATAAAGAAATATATTACAATCATAAAAACCAAGGCCGACAATTTAACATAATCTAAGACTATTCAGATATAGTATAGATAAATAATAATATATTTAATGTACCTAAGTACAAATAAACGAGTAATATGAAAATTTTACTTAAAGCTTTAATAGGTATAATCTATTTTAAACATGAAATGCGGAAAAGTAACTCTATAGCAAATAAAAGAGACAGTTGCGGCATATACTCGTAATACTGCGGTTTGTTATTTAGAATAGCTATCTATTATGTCTGTGTGCTATTGTATTATGTTGATGGATTTATATATTATTAAAAAAAACCAAAATTTGAAATTCATTTATTTCAAGTAGGTTAGTAGAGTATGGGTTGTTTCACTGTACAGATTCTACTTATAAATAACTAATCGTACCTTACTATGTTATTGAATTTTATATTTTGAAAGCTATTTCGAAGTGAATGCCATATTATATTATTATTATTTGAACTGTTAAAACTGTGCCCGTTTCCTTCAGCCAGTTTACTGCACTTGATCATATATCAGAGAACGGTCAGCAGCGTCCTTAATGCTACTACCACCATCTGCTGCCATCGCCAATGTCTGCCCAGCGGTGATTATGAGAAACCCTCCGTCTTATGAGAACCCTCCTCAAGGGGGAGGTTTAGTCCTTTAGTCCAGCAGTTCACTGTTATAGGCTATTGATGATGATCATAAGTTAATAGCTTGTCAGAAATTCCTACCATATTAAGGTTGACAGGAAAATATAATATTGGCTAGAACATGAATTTGGAAAAACAACCTGATGAAAACCTGTACAAATGTTTATCTGTAGTTTTTATTTTTACCAAAGATAATTAAATTGTGTATACGCATTTGTTGGAATTAAGGAAGTCGTAGTAAAATTTATTAAATAACTTCCTATTTGTACTGATTATAATGATGATAAACCGTCTTTTCTAATACTAGTTAAGATGCGGATTCGTACCTACTTGTAGGTATCTCATAGTTCAAAGATTATTTCTTACACCGCAACTCTCACTTGATTGTTAGTTTAAAGATAAAAATAAAAAAAAACATTATAATATCTTCATTGTTTCTCTTTTTCTGCTAACGTAGATCAAAAAAGGAAATCGTATGGCCAGACAGGGCGCGGGAAACTGAAGTTGAATTTGATCAGTTTGTCGCTCCATAGTCTCTACAGCTGGCATGGATATTCAAGTTGCCAAATACCACACATTAAAAATAACAACCAGCCAGTTGTTTCAAAAGGAAAGGCAATTATATTTTTTTTAATATTAGACTTTTAATGCCTTTTCAAATAAACTTTATTTAATATTTTTAGTGGCAACCACTTCCGAGATAATAGTGAGTTTAGTAAAAAAGTACGCTTTGATAATCTGTGTCTATTTAACACGCTTTTATCTGCCAACATAGTGGTTCGATTACACGGTGGGTTTCCGACACTGCCAATTTCAACCGTGTTAAATCATCAAGGTCTGAATTTAGTGGAAATCAATTACGCTTACATACGTACATAGACTGTTAAACACGTTACGCTTCCGTAGTCTGGAAAAAAAAGGAAAAAAATACTACAAAATCTTTCTTAAACACTAGATTTACATAAATGATTGAATTTAAAGCCTCATGAAAAAGTTAATATAAAAAGTAAGTAGAACACCTGACAGGAGGAAGCACAAAAGTGCAGTACAAGCAACCTTTTATAATATCGAATTACCTCCTCTGCTTTCTTGCTTAAGTTAAGTTTTTTTTTGTAATTTTAGTTCCCAATCGTATTCGTCCCAATCGTTGGATCTGTCCAACATGCGTTCGAGAGCGTTGCTTCAATATTCGTTTTGCAATTTTTTGGGGTCGAATAAAAGACTAAAGTTGACATCAGCTCAGCCGGGATATTGAACTGGTTTTTTTAATTTGTTGAAAAACTTCGACTGGTTTATAGATCCCCACATCCTACTTTTAGCGGATCGAATCTAAAGCCGACGAAATAAATACCTATTTAGATTATTTTTTCTCAATACTGTTAAAATTAAAATGAAGTAGAAGCTACAGGACTCAACTTTATTATCAAATCAATTTAAAATATGCGATATCAATTTAAAATTTTGTAAAGTACTTTTGTATTGCCTATGCTGCTAGCCACCTAGATGTGTTATTGTATCCAACAACGTCTCTCTAATGGTAAAAAAGTAGTTAAATAATTAAGTATGTAATATTTAAGATAATAATTATGTAAGAAATGCCGTGAGCAAGTGCGTGCTACGTGGCGACTAACTAAATTAATATTCCGACTATTCACTGTAACGAAAAAATAATCGAATGATTTTGAATCATGATTCAAAAGAGCATTTTCTTTTTTAATAATTCCCTTGTGTGGTAAATTCACCAATTTCGAATGACGAATAAATACACTGAAGATCGAATACATTAATTAATATGACACCTTGTAACACCATAAAAAAGTTACCGTGTATAAATTCTTGAAATTATTTATTTCGAGAATAGCCATAAATATAATTTATATATTGATTTGTGTCTCCATTCCGTGGATTCTGGAGAAGGGACAACTGGGAGTTTTTGAACTTAGCTTGTTGCATTTTATAATAAAACTGCAACTGCCTGTGGCTTCACCCGCTTGTAAAGTATCATCAGCACCTAGTTTTATCCCATATTAATCGGGATTGTCTCTTGTAAACATATTTCATCAAATATTAAAAAAAAAAAACCATTGCTTTGTTACTGCATGTATGCCGGAGAAAACTAACAAACACGCGTTCGCGTTTGTAATATAAGCAAGCAAAGTAATCCCTACTAAAAATAATTCTTCTGGGTAGAGTTTCTAATATCCCATGAGATTGAGATATTCTCCAGAAAGCAAAAAATCAGCAGAGTCAAATAAAATGAATGCTAAAGATACAAAGATTGAAATAACTTGGTATACTAAATAATTTTCTACAAATTTATATCCCGTATTACACCTCGGGGATGGAATTCTCTTGGTTTGTAGGTTGTCTATCAGTCTGACAAAACAAAGCGCTTTTGATAATGTTAAAGCTTAAACCGCAATGAAATCTCGATACAAAATATAACTTGCGAATAAATAAGTGTATCTAAATCATTCTGTCATTTAAATTAAAAGATTTGGGAAGTAGATGAACTGTTTTTTTATGAATGCGTTAATCTGGTTTTGCCTTTATAAAAGTAATGTGTTCGTTGACTTTACATTGTTGGCCTAATACAGTCTAAGATCGTATATGGATAATGTGAGTACAGTGAATCATTTACCAATCCGATATCATTCATGTGGTTTTCCTCAAAATGAAAATGTTTTTTTAACTAATTCTAATTTGTGTGACACATCTTAAACTTCATGTATCTTTAAAATAGCTATTCATTTACTTTTTCTTTACCTATCTAAACATTAAAGTATTAACATTAAATCAATGACTATTATACCGACTGTGGTTAAAAGTTCCGTATTATATCACCCATTACTGGCCCACTACAGGCTACGGGTCTTCTCCCGCATTGAGAAGGGGTTAAGGCCACCACAGGGGTTAAGGCGCAGTGTGGATTGGTGGACCGCATGCCTTTGAGAAAATTATTGAGAACACTCAGGCATGCCGGTTTTCTCACGTTGTTTTTCTTTGGTGAAACCAGTGTTATTTTAATTACTTAAAACGCACATAACTCAGAAACGTTAAAGCGCTTGCTGGGATTCTAACTCGGTCCCCCCAAAAGTGAAGTCGAAGTCCTACCCACTGGGCTATTCCCGCTTCTAATAAAATAGTTCCGTGTACTAAAATCTTAATAAAATGTAAAGTAGAAAGGTATATCTATTACATATATAATGAAATTATGATATAGGTTCACCTATATCATTATATCGTTATATTTATGCTATAATATATCTCATTATGTAATCTTATACTGCAATCATTTGCGATGTTTAATTGAGTAGTAAATTGATAGTTATATATCAGGAGTGAAAATTATAATATAGTTTCCTTATGTTACATACTAGGTTAAATAATCAATCTGAAAACAGAATCTATTGACTTCCGAACGGATGTGAAGTTTTAATACTCAGAGCCATTTGTGTAGGTGGGTATAATTACCCTCACGACTTTGTACTAATTATCGTGTGCAATTGAATGGAAAAATCTTTAGCAGTATCGATTATAATTGAAACCATAAAATAATTAATAAAGAATTTTTTTTTAATATAAAATGTTCATCTATGTATATAATTAAAGAAGTGCAGCTAGTAAGTAGTACCTACTATTTATTGGCTAATGTACATGTTGCCAATCGTATTATATCTTTGATAATATTTGGTTTATATGTTTTGGGATTCGTTTTTTAAATGGAACTTTTTTGAGAGAGAGTTTTCTGCCTAACAAGATATTCGATGGAAGGACCAAATTGAGACACATGCGCTAATTAGGTATGTTCTTTTTTGGACCATTAGTTCCAAGGTCAAATTTAATGTACCGTAGAGAATTTATATTATAATATTATCATACATTGTTAAAGACGTTGTTGTTTGGTAAATTACTGATTACAGTATGCTATGGTGTTCCATGCTTTTTGATTTTAAGAGGATTTTTCCGATTTTAGCCTGCCTTGTATTAGCCTGGTTTGGATGTATTTTATCTGTCTACACTTTATTTATGGTATTTATGGAAGAACTACTTAAGAAATTATTTTCAGTTGTGCTCAAATTCACTTTGGCTTTTCATGTAAGAAGTATATAATTGTTTGTTTGCAGTGAAGTCTAGAACACATTTGCATTTTTTTCAAAATATGGGAGTCTTTCTGAATAAATCAAACTACATAAAATTGAGCTAAAAATGTAAATCGAGCAGTTGTCTTTTTCAGTTTTTATAAGCGTTTTAACGAGAAACACTTGCGAATTAATAATATTTTTATATAGCTTGCGAAAAATAGATTATAATAGGTAAGAATATAATAAATAAGAGAAAAATATTAACACTGATTAGTATAATCCGTGCTAATGAATAGATTATAAACAGGAGTCCGATTTCGTAGAGTGAGATCGATCGCTTTTTATAAATTTATCTTCGGTTTATACGCAGGGTCACTTTTTTTTTTCCCGCTTATGTTTTCCGAGTCGTGGTGTGCCTAGTGATGTTGGTAATTAGCTCATTAGTTTTTCTAAAGATGCGCGACGAAGCAAAACGGTAAAGCGTGTGTCACGTCAACTGTACCTGTGTAGGGAGGAAGCAAGTACAAAATAATGAAAAGAGTGACCTACAAATGACACAAATTCGCAGGTAAATTCAGAGAAAACAGAATAGTTCATCGATATCAAAAACTTTGAAAATGAAGGTAAAAAAGCCTTGATAATTTTTCTTTCAAGGATAACATTTGGTTTTGTTTCACGTCACAGTTTAAAAACGTAACTGAGGAAAATACCAAAGAACTTATATTTCAATTCATATTCATTCACTTGCGACAGCCTTAAAAGTATAAAAATATTCAATGTTGCTTATGTTACAAAAAAACGAGTGTCCTTACTTAAATTTCAGTATAAGAAATCGTCACCGTCTAATGATTTTGTTAATTAGCCTTTTTTTGTTTTAACACTAAGTAGGTATGTTGAAAATCACCACGTCTTTAATTTGGTAAATTATAACTTTGATAGTTTATCTTCTTCTTATTTGATGTTTAAACGATTAATTGAATATGTTACAATAGGTTTAAACTACTAAATTCAATGTGATTTCATACCGTAAATATATATATGGTAATATTTTGAGCATTATGAGGCATTTGTTAATTCATATTTTAATTTTTTAATGTAGCTGTTACCCTTAGCTTCACTTGCGGTTGATTGGTTTTATTTAAATCCCGCGGGAACAGTTATTTTTCCTAGGCTAAAAAGTAATCTGTATAATTTTTTTGGTCTCATCTTAGTTGTCAAGCTGGACATAATAAAAACGCTTCTATTGTGTCCTGTGGTTACAGTGTTCAGCAGTTTGATAGGAATAAAAGCTTCCTATGCTCATCTGTGGGTTTCAAACTATTCATGTGATTTATACTATTAAGAACAGTGCAGGTATTGAGCCGAAAATAAAAACAAATTAATAAATAGACAAACAAACAGAGATTTTCGCATTTACAATATTGATGCTGTCTTTTCTATTCTGGTTTTCTACATTTAAAAACCCGAAGATTTATTTTGCATACAAAATTTTCTAACAAAGTCCTTGGTAAAGCTATATTTTTTGTAATAGAATAAACAAAAGTTTCTAAATTAACAATTAAGATTAAAAAAATATTAAAATGACATACCTACATGTGCTAATTAATAATTTAAAATATTTAAATTATAAATTTTTAGCCCATTTAGATCTTTTATGTAAGTCTCTGTACATTCTTGATCTGTTTAACATAACGTAACGTTGTCATGCAAATGTAGAGTAAGTTATCAAAGTATACCTGTGAAAAGATTGTCGTTAAACCTTTTTTCTTTACTGACCTGATGGCGCCATACTTATTAGAAGTGTGATTTAGTGGCCCATCTCTTTTACAGATTAAAACCTGAGATTTTAGACTACAAGCTAAATAAGCTGTCATCAATCCAGGATCTGATAAAGTTTCGCTGCGTTATAAATTAATATATCTTAGGATTGTAAAAGGACCTATAAAAGATTTTGTTTCTGCGAAATTACCGCAAACCTTGCCATATTTTTGCTTTAGATGTCCTAAAACACGTAACACAATTTCCGTATAAAGCTTTTGATGTTGTAAATTGACTTTTTTTGTCTTTCGAAAGTCTTTTGTTTTTTTAATCGTTGCCTTATTTCAGCTCGGTAATCAATCGTATGTATAAACCTTCATAATTCGAGCAATCGATTGCCGACAAATGTTTCAACTTACTAAAAATGTGGAACAGGATGCGAATTATTAATTCCTATTTGTTTTTTAATTTTATTATGAAATGGATGTGAACGTGTTTGTTAAACAACAACTCTATTTTAAATGTATTAGATAGTGTTATTATTAAGTTCTTTAGCAAGGGTTAATTATAATACCTGAATCAAAATACTAACCTTTCCAAGTTGGCCGATTAGTTTCTAATAGATTTGTTATAAATGTAATGTAGCGTTATATTTATATTCACAGGGGGTTTGTTTTATTTAAATTTTACGAAAGTAGAACTAACACTCCAATTGTAAACTAACAAAGAATATTCACAGCCTGTTAAAGAGAATCGCAACAAAAGGAAATGAGGTGTGTCCTCAATACTTCCATTTAAACGGATAGTTACAACAAAAAGATTAGGAGACAATACGTCGCGGCCGCGATCGCATCGAGTTCGGAGTTTGAAAAGCACGTGTTGCGCACGCGACTTGCTTTTGACTACTAACTCGTTGTTTGCCGCCAAAACCACGCGGAGATAGTATCTTGCAAATCGAATTCATTCACTATATTATGCAATGCACTGCTTTATAGATATAGTATGGTTGTATACCGCGACCGGGTTAATTTTCGCGGGTGACCCGGTAATGATTTTAGGGCACGGAGTCCGAAATAATATAGCTAGGCTCCTATATCGCATTTTTTAAGAAAATTCAAAACATTTTTTATATAGTTTAATTACATTTAACTAGAGTATGTAGGTACCATTTTGTTCAATAACTTTTTGCCATCTTGTAGGAAGGGACATAATCCCGTTGCTTTAGAAATTTTGGGGCTTCTGATCAAATAACCGCGACAATAAGTTTTTGCAGTCCTCTCGTGATGTTAATCTGACACTGCCTAAAGAATTCTGAAGAAACCCAAACAGGTGGAAATATGAAGGTCTCCCAGCCAAACACTCTTGATTTTTGCTGGGTGGCTAAAGATGGTTGTGGTCTAGCGTTATCATGATGAAAAACTACACCCCTTCTGTTGATTAATTCCGGCCGCTTTCGCTCAACTTCTTGCTTTAATTTAATTCCTGCCTAGTGATAACAGCTCATAATTAATGCCCTCCCAATCCCACCACACACACAGCATCACTTTGTTGTGAGTTAACTCGGGTTTTGCCACAGTCTGTGAAGCCTGACCGGCCTTTGACCACGATCTTTTTCGCACGTTCTGGTCGTACATGATTCACTTCTCTTCACCAGTTACCAGCTTCTTCAAAAATTGGTTTCATTACATCGTAATATTTAATCACAAATGAGTACACGGTTCATCAGGTTTCTTTCAGTGAGCTCGTGAGGTACCCAAATATTCAGCTTTTTTCTGTACCCAATTTTTTTTTTTAAACTGTTTTGTGGTCAATTCCTACCAAGCTACGTTATAACTACTGATATGCCGATATTGCTCCACTTTTTCAAAAATGGCATCCATTTTATCCGTAATAGGGCGACCAGAGACCAGAGGTGCATCTTAGACACCAAAATTTTCGGATTGAAGACGCTTAAACCAAATTTGTGCTACTCTCACAGACGCTGCATTAGGTACACAAACGTCGCAAAATTTTTCGGGGCTTGCGTTGCAGTTTTACCTTTTTTGTAGCAAAATTTTAAAATGTATCGGATTTCTTCATTAGATTCACTCATCTTCTCAGTACGAAAAGCAAATAAAAATCACACATTTTCCTAATTTGGATTTGGAATTCTTTAAAATTTAAACTTTTTATGCTAACAAAATAAGCCAGATAAAATTCGAGTAGTCTAGCCATAGAGATTTTATTAAAAGTTCATACATACTATAATGCGAAAATACTTTTTCCCCAACCTATTCGATTTTGAATTTTATTTGTTACGTGGGGGGAATCTTCCTAAAAAATACCCGCCGTCGATGGAGATCAGTATACGGATTTTAACCCACTACAACCAGCGGTGGCGCATCAGGTGGTCGCATGTGGAGCTGGCACGTCCCGGGAGAAAATAGTCACCAGACCTCATGTTCTTCCCTTTGGGCAAGCTGCCGCCTTCCCGGAATCGTAACAAAATATGGTAAACTGCAAGAGCCGCTCACGAACCGATGACCCTACATCATTGATACTACGAATACTACAAAACTGAAACATGGTCAGCAACTATCTTGGCTTGTAGGGTTAAGATGTCAGTCGTTCAGTCACTGAATGTGATCCATTAAAAAAGAGATCAGTTGTCGAACCAGAGTTACGGATATACCCCAACGAGTTGAGACGCTAAAAAGAAATGTGCTCATAGATAAGAGCAAAGAAAAAAAAGCATAATTGTAAACTGTATATGCAAGCTCCTCTCCTTCTTTCTTTTCCTCTGCCTCGTTAGTTAGTGTTATAGGTTCGAGGGATAATAGGTTCGGGCTACAAATCCCGGTTAGATCAATAATAATAAGGTATTGCGTTTACCGTCGACGTGGTCGCTAACTATGAGCCTCATAAGAAGGCACACAGAGTTACTCAGCGGAGTTGAGATAGCTATGTAGAAATCTATAGATCCGAAGAAGTAGGTACAAGCGCAACCGACTTAGCTCAACGAGTCGCTAAGGTGAAGGAAGTAAGGTGAAAGAACATAGTTCCGAGCACCGGGTAAAGGTTCAGTTTCGAATCTCCATTAAAGTTTTATTTATTCCTTACATAGTGCCATAGATATCCTGGTCTTGTTTAACGCTCAATAGTTATATTGATTCAATTTTAAGATAAGTTAATTGGAAGATTAATGCCATCTGTATACAGACTTAGGAATTAAAATGGTAATGTTCGATCAGAGCTCGATGTAAGCTGCTTATTTGAATACGACCTAATACATAGTTCACAGGAAATGATACAGATGGCGTAGTGTTTGTTTAATTTTCAAATTTAATGGCCATAGATCGCATAATCGTCCAACCAGCAAGCAAGAATGTGCTCGCTGCTTCAAACCTATAAGGGCTGGGATTTTGTCTGTGGTTAGGATCACGGAACTTATCAGATGATAATATGCAGAAAAGTTTTGTGTTATTTAGTTATAATGTTTTTTAGGATTCCGAAGTTAAAAAGAAACCCTTGTAGTTTTCCTATGTCCCTCGGTCCAGCCCAGTAGTAACTAGGAATTTAGCGTGGGAAAGCAATAAAAAAAAACCTAAAAAGAATTGTCTAAGATTTTATTTTATCACTTCCTGCCTTAAACCAAAACTGGGGATGAATTATTTCCTAGTTTTTCAAGGACGTAACGTAGTCGCGGCTTATTAAATGTTCTTGGAGTTGAAGTCATTTGCTGTGTTTGTGTTGTGTGAACAGCTAGTATATAAGTTTATGAAGCATGTAAAAATGAAAGAAGTTAAAGAAACATTGGGCATTGGTTGAAATGAGAATATCTTCAGCGTTTCAAACAAAATCTCTTTTCTCTTTCTGTATGTTGAGACAGTAAACAGTGGAACCCTACATGGCGCGTGCCCCGACACGTACTTGAACCGTTTTTTGAGTCTTAGTTGCTAAATAAATAAAATAATTATATTATATTTTATATAAAATGTAAAAAAGGAAAACAAATCTTATCTTTCCAAACATAATATAACGATTTTGGATTAGGGGCAGTCATATATATTATACTGGATTATCCAATTCAGTTTTAATGTCAATCTTTGAAAAAAAAAATCAGTAATAAATCTAGGCATCAATCTGTTCTTCTTTATTTTTGGCTATTTCAACACAACATGAATCAATCAATAAATTACTGCCCAATTTTAAGAGTATCTTCTGATTAACATTTCAGCCTTTATTCGAAATGTATCACTTCCGATGACGGGGTTAGTCCATTTTCTTTGCAAATACTTATTTTAAGGTTACATATGAATTTTCAGGTTTATTTATCAATATTTTATCCGTAAAATTAAAACAACTTAAATGTCAAATCACATTTCATAATATAATAAAATAACATTAAAATATGAGTATAATAAATGGCAGCTTATGGCAGTGTTTACTAAGTAATAAAAAAAAAAAAAAATTTACAGTTATACACCATTAAAATAATGTTACCGATTGTTATCACATTTTTATATATTGTGATTTATTATGTACAGTTCTTATTCACTATCTATTTAATTTACTAAGTAATAAAAAAAAAAAAAAAATTACAGTTATACACCATTAAAATAATGTTACCGATTGTTATCACATTTTTATATATTGTGATTTATTATGTACAGTTCTTATTCACTATCTATTTAAGAATAATTGTGAATATTGCTGATGTTAAGTAATGCTTTTATTTACTCTACTCGGAGTCCACTGGATAGTATAGCCATTTAAACTCGTATCCTTTAAGTCCATATTTTTCATCCTTCTCTGTATCAGGCTTTGGCACTTCATCAGACTGTACGTCTAAAATTTCCTGGGAAATTCGTGGATGAAATCCTTTTTCATCCGCAATATAATCTACTCTTGTTCTAACACCACTTCTTGCTGTGACATAGTAATATCCAATTTTTACTCCACTCTTGTATCCTTCTTCATGGTGACCATGGAAACCTACTGTGTAGTTAAAGGTATATAAAAGTTCTGTCATATCAGTTTGCGTTAAACCTTTTGGCAAACCATCGTTTTCTCCTTGATTTTTGTTATAAATATCAGTATTTTTATCTACTACTTGCATTTGGGCTGCTATGAGAACTGGTTTTCCAATATTTTGCTGTGAAGACCCGAAGGACGTAGGCGTTGTACCTGTGTTATATTGTTTTTCTGTGTTAACTCTTTGTAAAATGTCCATAAAGGTTTTTGGTTGTCGACCTCCTGGTGTTTCTTGAGCGGAAGTATTTTTTGGCTGATAGTTCCTGCCAATTGTATTTGATTCTTGAATATAACTTTTTTCTATGTTAGTTTGATGGCTTTGTCCTAATGCAGTTGCGCCAAAATCTTGAACTCTGGATCCTCCTTGTTGTTGATTACTTTGAGGAAGATTTAAAATTTGATTATCGTCTCCCGTCGCAAAAGGAGGTTGTAAATGATATTGCCCATCGAATATTCCTTGTTGTGTCTGTTGCCCTGCATTCAGTTCTAGTTGATTATTTAATCCAGCACTAGATTTTACTAAAGAGATTGGCTCTACGCTTAATTTTTGCTGGTAATTTTGTTGACCTTGTGCCTTTTGCAAATATTTTCGCCCTACATTAAAATCATCTTGAGGATTATTTTGCGGACTAGGTATGATTTGTGAATACTGTTCTTGATTATTAAAATTAACTGCTTCATTACGATAAACTTGACTTGGATTTGGATTATTTTGTTTTGGTGCGGATTTCTGTTGATAGCTTTGTTCCAACTTTGACGGTGATAATTGTTGCCGTGCTGCCGAATTTTCATGCTGTGAAAATTGTTGATTTTTATCATTTTGTGAAAATGTTTGAGAGTTACCGACCATTTTAGTGTTTCCTGCGATTGGCAATTGTAGATTGTCTTTTGGTGATAGTACTACAGAACTTGCTAATTGTGGTTGAGGTGTTGTTGTTGTTGTTGTGGGTATTTTGCAATGAGAGCACGATTTTAAAGGAGAACTACTTTCTTGTTTGTTTTGTTGAGTTTTAGCAAAAGATTGTGGTTTTGTCAGCTGTTGTGGTGATTGAAAGGAAAGAGAGTGCCCTTTTCTTTCACCGCTATCAGGCGCAGTTGGATCTAAAATTAATATAAAAACATATTTAGTGATACCAAAACAGTAGGTGATATTGAACTTGAACTAAGCAGGATTTTTTTATAGTTAATACTCACAAGGTTTAACTCGAATATTCTTCATCGATATTATTTTAAAGTTTCCATTTTCGTCTGTTGCGTAAACTGTTACATGATATACACCGTCAGCGGTAATGAAACCAAATTCACCCATAATTATACCATTTTCATCTGAAAAGAAACGTTAAGTTTAAATTACTAAATTGATACTAAATTTTGTTATAACAGACGAACTATGAAAATAAAATAAATAGAAACTCAGGTATAATAGGACAAGTATATTATTATATGGAGAGCTAACCACGCGAGGAAAGTAACTTAAAATATGGAAAATTAATAACAATGGCTGATCAGCCAACATAATTTTTGAGGCGAATAATTATGATTGTTACAGGATAAACTTGTTTACCACATAGTAGAAATTAGCATTTATTTATTACCATATTTTCCAGGACTTAGAGTAATAAATTAATTACTACTCATCGAATACTTTATAATACTAAATGATACTATTTATAACTCTATGACACACTTTGCCTCCATTTCTATGTTCAGTTTCTAGAAGTATTTATTACGTAGATAAATGGTAACGTACACAATGCACCCAACCAATATTTTTAACTTCATAAAATGTGCAAATTAATGTAACACGATGCTCTCAGGTTAGTAAATCGAAAACATCTTGGGAGAGGAAATTAATACTTTGGCGATGAACATTATTTTATATCCCATTTTTCACAGCTCAACTCTCAAACCAGGCGCTCTTTATAGACGTTTCGTCAGTCCTCTGTCTGGATATCCTTATTCTATAGCTACGATAGGATTCTAAAAGTGCCGTGTTATAAAAAGACACACACAACAAACTCTGTCAAGTTTATTAAACGCATCTGTTAGTTATATCTTTTAACGTTATACCTTTCTTTTCATGTCGATGTTGCTCTCCATCAATCGTAAACCCAAACTCGTATGGCCGGTTTTTGTCGGTGTATTTATCAGCCCCTTGTGTTTGAAAATAGCAAAGTACAACATAGAGAGTTAAACATACTGCTATTAGTCGGCCCATCTGAAAAAAATAAGTTAAATTATTAATTAATTGATATTTTATAGAAAATATACGATAACCATAATCAAACGAAATCTTCAGATCGAAGATTAATAAGTCCTACACCGTTCTAAATCTGATCTTGATAAGGATGACCCTACTAACGTTATTCAGCTATTGAAAGGTTTTGGCATGTATTGTTTAAATCTAATTATTATCAGGCATAGGTCGTTCATGATAACAGTTAAATTTAAACTATTGATCGAGACATCGTATTATGACCTGCCCAATTAACTAACTTTTCAAACAAGGTGCCAACTCGTCGTCATCATACAAAACGCTTTAGATAGCAACATTTGTCAACTCATCTTATATTTTGTATGGGAATAACAGTTTGCCCCCACTTGGAAAAATAAATGAATCGAGCAGTTGACCTCCATATAGGTTTCTTTCGGATTTATATTACAGCTATAACGTTATTCAGGACCCGAAGTCAAAAGCGTCATATTAAAATCAACTGTATTTGTATTTTATTTGCAAATAAGATTTGCACTAACGCCAATGATGTGTGATCAAAGCAGAAGGATCAACAAACAACCAAGCTATCAATTTAAATTTGCTTCATACCAAAAGTTTTTTTCATACTTTTTATATAATATGTTAATGTGTCTAGATATAGTCAAATATACGGGTGACATAGTCATTAGGTAGGTATGCGTACGTAATTTAAGTTCAAGGTATGTTTCTTTTTAAAATGAACAAAAAATGCCAAAGTGCATCTACGAGTATGTCTAAAGCAATTTTTTCATTAGTTAAAGTTCAATCTCACTAAAAGGCAGGTCTCAATTATTAGAGCTATGTGTTTTAAAGTAATGATTACTTGCTTTAACGGTAAAGGGAAACATAGTGATTAAAACTGGACGTCTGAAAGGTATCCATAATGTTCTTAAAGGCGTGTTAAGTCTACCAATCCACTCTTGGCCAGCGTGATGGACGTGAAGACCTTTTCTTCTTTTCATGGGAGACCCGTGCCCAAAAGTAAGTAAGAAGTGACAAAATTAATAGAATACTAGACGTGCTCTGCGGTCCCGCCCGTGTTAATTATGGATCGCAACGTACTACAACAAATCATCTACGCCTACCCCAATACATTCCAAACGTACAGTTTTTTCCATCTTACTAGTAGTGCCAAATATACCAACATATACATATGTTAAGTACAGATGATATTTCAACATATTTAAAGAAACGATTGAGGTGTGGGGAGATCTGTTCCTTGCTCTAGGAGCTTGAATCACCAACTATTTGAACCCTCAATCTCGCAAATATTGCCAATCCAATGACCGTCTCGCGGACCTACTCCCGTTTTGCCTTATTTGAAATACAATTCACTAAAACAAAATAGCGCTGTGTAAGCAAGTTTCAGCACTAAAGTCCTCATAAATATTACAACACTATTAAGTTCAGTTAAGCCTTAAACATAACTGATGGTATAATCTATCCAGGACAAAATGAATTATTTAAACCGTTTAACATTTGACGGGGTGGTTAACATTTGGATCGTTGTGTGACGATTTTATAACATTTGATGGTATAAAATCGTCACACACTTGGTATCCCTTGTCTTAAAGGAATTGAACTGAATTTCGGGATAAGGAATATCTTGGATACTTCGGAGTATAAGTTTTAGCGTGATGCGATGTGAGCAATTTTTAAATAAGGTTATAATAATATTACCCTATTTCACAGGATCCATGCATTTTTCAGAAGAAAACGCAGGTTACTTATGTTTATGTTTTTATAAAATGAATAGGTAAACACAGCTCCCATGGCTTATTGTAAAATATGCTTTTGAAGGTATATTGCTAAGGCTATAAATGTATGTACTAATGAATATTTTATTCGTATAAACAATACCTATAAAATATTCATGACTAAAAATAGTAGTAAAAATTTTTATAAATGAAGACTTAATGTAAATTTGTAAATAAAATGCGTTAAGATAACAGATTTTTATAGCAAGAAAAATATTAACAATCAAGTTTACGATTTCTGCTTACCGACAGGAGAACATAAAAGTCAATATGTAATTTTTCTATGAAAAAAAGAACTGCTTGTTTAATTTTATGTTAATTTTATAGCAAGCAAAGTTTAATTCAAATGACCAATGATTTTTACCAGAATAGAATCTTTGGGTACTTTTTGTATTGTTAGCACGTAGATTAAGACCTTGGATACTTGAACTAAACTGCTGTTGTTTGAATTAAGGTGGTAAGTTCGCAACGATAGAATTCTGTACTGATTAAACTGTTAGGATTGTGCATTGTTTGTATATTATGTAGTAAAGTTTGAAAAAAAGTTCAATTTTGTAGAAAGATTCAAATAGCGCGAAGAAACCTACATTATGGTACTGATACATGTAGATCAGAGATCCACAAACTATGTTTTCCAATTTTTGGGAACCTAATTAAAATATGTAATACCCATCTCATTCATGGCAAACCAAAATATAGCCAATAGGTAGATCCACTATCGTTGACCTCATTTATATGTTATGAACCCTTAATTTTTCTGTACAACTTGCATGTCGTCTTTAAATCGTGGGCCTCAGTAGATATAGGTCACTAAAATTTTGCCTGTGTCTCTGTCACTGTTGGCAATGACAATCTAACCTTATCTACATTTCATCCGGGAAAGACTAAATAAACGACGTAGCTTTGCAGGTAGTATTGTATGGGACCTAAATTCTGACTAAAGTCATTGTTAACTACTAGTATTGAATATAAAATTCTAGTTTGTACTAATTTTTCGTCCAAGGAACTACCGCGCGTCAAACCCAACCAAATAATTTTAAAAGCTGTGTTAAAATAAATATTTAACCACGAATACCAATTATTGGTGATCAAATATAATAGGTTTTTTGATTGTGCACACTGCGAACATAGCAAAGTTTGTGTAAATCAATCTCGCGTCGGACGCTAGATAAGACGCTAAATAAATAATAATATTAATGCAGATAAATTTAATTAAGGAAGAACATTAATCTTGGAGTTATGGACAAGCATAGCTTAGCAAGCGTAGTCGTGTGGAGGACTGATGGATGTTGTTGTTCGACGACGGTCCTATAGTAACAATACCTAACAATGTATTGAGCCGAACAGGAAATCAAACCTAGGACCTCGTGTTCTGTAATCGAACATGCTAACGCGCTCTTTTTTTTGTAAGCTGATTAGGTAGTTCGGTTTCTCAAACTCAGTTTTGCAAAATCAAATGTTATGTTCTCTGCTTTATACATTTTATTACTTTAAATGATATAACAAAATTTATGAATATAAGATAATCTAAACTTCTACAATTAAAGGAAAATTAAATCAACCTACACTAATGAACTAATCAAGTGGATTTCTAACATTTGTTCTAACGTTTGAATAATAACTCAATCAACAAGCTGATGAACCTAGCTTCACGAGTTATAAAATCCCATTAGTTTTTGATTACTTTGAAAAAAAAACTTTGATTTAGTACTTAATTGTTCATTTTGAATATTTCTTAATGACAATGTACTCACCTGTAACCAAAGTAGTTAAAGCTGAACTAACAACTAAGAAAACCTTTTTCAGGAGTTTTTTTTATTTATTTTTGTGATAATAATTTACTTATTATTATTTTTAAGCTATTCCTTAGTTCGGCTAGTCACGAAATTTTCAAGAAAAATTCTTACTATTTTCAATATAGGTAGTTAGATTAAAATCGATTCGTTTGATGAACCAATCGTCATCATCACCATCATAATTTCAACCAATTGACTTCCGCAGCCAGGCATAGGTCTTTTGTAGGGAATTCCAAAATCTGTGGTTCTGAGCTGCTTGCTTTGACAAACCGATTCGCCAATAATAAACAAATAGATAGAAAATAACCAATAGATAGGACTTATATACCTCACTACTAAGAAACGAAAACAAAAAGAATTTGTATATAATTAATATAATATATTTTTAATATTATTAGATTATTAAGGTCAAAAGGATGCTGCAAAATAAATAGCAGCATGATGTGAAAGTAAAAAAAAAAAATTGCAACCGTAAATTATCGGGTAAAAATATGTAGGTATTTGAAATAAAAAAAAAAACTGTAAACCGTCTCCAAGAGACGAGCTCAATAACTATATTTCAAGGAAATTGAAATACTACATAACTAATGTTGACGAAATTCTTTATGTTAACCCTTAGCGAATAAAAAAAATCAAAAAATCTAGAAATGGTGGAGAAATCGGTGCACCGCTTTTTAGGAATTCAATTGACTTAATACAATAAAGATATAAATTGTTTGCACGTTACTTACTTTTTTCTATATCCATGCATTTGGGGTTTAACCGTGCGGCTCGTTGCGCAACTGTTCTCACGAGACTGTCGCTTATTTGTAAAACGTAACTTATTAATACGTTTACATAGAGTAGATGAAGCACACACAGTCCTTTATTTTCGACTAAAGGTTGTGTCAAGCCTACTTATTTATGTACGAATTTATTTGATTTTGCTATTAGATATACAGATGGGTTTTTGACAAGTTCAGCAAATTTTGGATTCACTAGATCCGTCTCGAATGGCGTGCTAAAATATATAGTACCAATACACATTTCCACTTTATTTGCGAACGCTTTTAGCGTTCCGTATACCCCAAAATAGACAACGGAATATTGATATGGGTAACTCATATGACTCACACACAAGATCCTTTGTACTTCATGTCTACCGGTCGGGATAAGTTAGGAACATATTACATAATAAATTAAATTCACCCAATCACTGACGTTTAGTACATACAGGATTAATTAGATTATTATTATTTTAGGTTTTAGATAGGTGAAATCTTTATTGCACACAATTAAGGGATACAGATAATAAATATTAGAAATAGTAAAAGAAATAAAAATGCGGTAGGGCGGTCTTATCGCTTTATGCGATCTCCTCCAGACAAACCTTAATGAAAGAAGCAAATAAATGATTATGGAAACGGGATAGTGCAATATTTAAAAAATAACATGTCATAACATGAACTACAACAACAACACATAACAATAATAAATAAATAGCTCATACAAATATAAATAATATAGAAATCCATTCAAGACTATAACCGCTTTGACTGGAAATGAATTGCCACACACCATCAAGTGACTGGCAGGAATGTGCAACCTGTTGTCATCCTTAGCCCTCAAAAAGAACTGAACATTTCTACCGAGAAAGTTCAATCAATCTGCCATAAAAAAATCCGATCCCGACAAATAATGCGTGAAGAACATTGTAAAACAACGATATCAGGATATCTGAATCATTCAGGTACACTGGTGTGGAACACCAACACGTAAACTAGTTAATTTAACGAGTGCTCTAACTGTCATGCTTTTATAGGATTTTAGAGAAATGATTTCGGTTTTAATTTAAAACTATTACATACATTTAAATTAATATAAGGCTGATCTTAATGTTGATTTTAGAAATATTGCAGGTATACTCAAGTTTGATCTAGTTACTAACGATTTTGGGACTGAAATATTTTATCACACTTAAATGCTCGAAACCTCAACTTCATGACAGAATAACACAAAACCTTTCGATTTTAGACTCTACCCGGGAATGTAACGCGTTTGCTAGTAATCCGTAGTTAAACATGTTGACTCCTATAATAACGAGACAATGTAGTAAATACTAAATATACCTTGAAACCCACAGATCGCCATTTAGCTCCTAAGGAAGCGTAGCTTTTATGGGTACTAAGAAGATTGATGAATAAAATGCAGGATAAAACCCAGACACTGTAATATTTTCCTATTGAGCGCCCTGCACCAATCGGCCGTCAAATGATTATGAACGGTCTTTAAAATCCCACGAGTAACGCAAAATATATGTAAAGATAAATTAAATTCAACGGGACCCTCCACAAATGTCTGTTCTAAACTTGACCGGTTTTTTTGTAAGTGCAAATAATACGACTCTCTGACACTGTAGACACAAATCTTATAGAATGATCGTGGGCTTTTATGTCATATGACCTATGTACTTATTTACGTGGAAACTTAGTGTTATTAAAGTAATTCAAATTAATAAAGTCTACGTTTGCAAAAAATTATCTTTACGGTAATAAGAAACCCCTCAACTCACATTAGAGAAGCCGGATAGGTCGATGCTCTATAACAGTGGCGTGCACTTCATACATGCAGAAAACCACTGCATACCCAAATTATTTTATATAACTCGTTTTGGAGGGGATTTTTTTCCATTTTGTGCCATGTACCTGCTTTATGCATACCCTGGTCAAAAACTCTGTGCACGCCACTGCTCTATAACAATCATGTAAGATTTGATTAAGAGATGTTTTAGATTAAGAGTGTAATTAGTTATACAATAAAAGCCGATGTTGAGTTTTTTTTATGGTGTTTCTGCATTTAAAGAATCATTGCAATCCACGCCAGTTTGGTGCCGGCTTTCAGATGATGGACTTGTGTGGATAATTAGTTTATCTGTGGTAGTTTCAACTCCGATGGTTAGGATCAACACCAAAGCGTCGTCTTCGTCGTCACTGCTGCCTTAGTTGGCAGGCATAGTTTTTTCTTGGCTAGTAGGTATAAGAATTCGCAAGCAGTGCTCTCAAAATAGGTTTTCAGGGATACCTAGATGATCTAAATTTATAGGAGAACAGGGGGAGCTATGGAAGTTTTTCGTATTATTATTAGCCTTTTGAACTCTAGCAATAAATTTATTGATAATATTTCTGCGGATAAAGACATCTATCTATTAGTAATCTAGTTTCAGATTAAAATTATTGAGAAATAAACCACGTTTCAAGTAACATTTTTGGTCGTGTTGGCAGGTTTTTATATATAAAATAAGTAATAAAAATAGTTTTAGCGTGTTAGTTGCAATATGTATTCTTGAATAATACATATTATTATGAAACAGAACAAAAGAGCAAACTGCCTTTCAGGTAGAGCCTAATTTTTAATGGCTAGCTTATAATGTGGTATCAATTCAACCGAATCTTATATTCTAACTTATTTATAGAGGTCATTTGTTTAAGTGTTCAATGTTTACTTTACAATTACCACAACAATCAAGGTTGTTTGTATGATTTGATGGCATCAAAATTGTTTATTTTTATAAACGCATTTGGTTCCTATTTACATTTTATAAGAAGGTTAAGATACATAGGAAATGGAACAAATAGTAAAAATTAAAAAACGAGCAGCTTTATCCTCAGCAGATTAACAGCTTAGGAGAATCCTCTTTAAAGATACGTGCCGTTTTTAGTAAAATTATTATAACTTAATTCTACTAAATTAGTAAGTAGGCAACTGATAAAACGGTCACATGTGCTAGATGTTACTTTTAATTCCTTAAATATAATTATTAAACAAACTTTTGCTTACCAAACTCTTTGCTTACCTTTTCGAATATTATTTACCATTCGACATAATAGGCAGGCTTTGTTTATAAATCTAAGTTATAAATGCCTAGTATTGTACTGTTACATACGGTTAAAGATTTATGATGCAAGTTCATAGAGCGGTATTTAAACGTTTCCTAGTATAATCGTCTTACTAATTAATATTATTATAAAGGTCACGCTAAATGTTCTAAGTATATGAATCCATGGCCAAAAGTCTCTGCACTTAATGGATCAAATACATACGCAAAAGTTGTTTATTTCAAGTAGGCCTACGCTATAACTCAAAAGTATTCGTTTAAGCTTATACGTTTGTGTAGAACCTTTATCACGTGTGTTTTCACCAGTTGGAAAAGATAAGATTCAGAATGAAAATTCAAATCCTACTTACAGCACTCAACACTTATGCCGGGATGTTGAAACGTGTAGTTCAATGTTGAAAGTTAAGTTCAATGTTTTTAATTATAATTTCAATTGCGGAAATCCTTTCGGACTTTCGGCAAAATAACTCCCGCTTCTATCCAATTTCCCTTAGCCCCAAAAATGAGGTTTTTATTTCGCTATATTGCGACGATATCAGTTACCTCATTGTTTCTATTCGTAATATGATTTTTTTACAAATAGGTAGGATGTAGGCAAATAAATATTATTATTATTATTGGATATTCACTTCCTGTCGCAAGTTATAGTGTGTTGCCTTCGCAGAAGTGTCGTTTGTCCCTAAAAGGGCTCCCTATTGACCCACTCTCCCGTGGGTTTTATAGGCTATTAGGCAGCAGACCTCTTTCAACGGTAGGGTTTCTTATAATAATTACCACACTGGGTAGACTTGTTGAAGACCGAAGCATATAGCAGGAGTATACGAGCACGCAGGACGCTTAATAATTTTATTAATAATTAATTAACATAAAATGTCTTTGTTTGACAAGTGAAGAGTAGCTCACCCTAGTAAAGTATGATTAATTTATTTTATATATATATTATGTTCACGACATTATTTGTGCAAAAATATGCGATTAAGGAACTGAATACGCTCACGAGCTATGCTGTTGGTGTCATCACGATTTGAATAATAACTTGTAGCCGAAACAAAAGATATATATAGTAAGTATGTATGAAATATATATTTTTTTAGGTATATGTAATACACTCAAAAAGTTTGCGGCCCCTCTCGGTAAAATTCGGCTAAATTAATATTTATATTATTATTATTTCGAATTAATTATTTAGAAAAGTAAGTGAAATAATGTAGGTTTTTTTTAACGTGTTTCCTAAAGACTAGCTAAATTAGTTCGGTTCACTTTAATTAAAAACATTTATTGCATTAAGATGAAACAAGTTTAGTTTTATTTGAATTACGTTCTCTTGAATACATGAATAGGTATATCGAGCCAAAACTTCTTTCGTAGATTTTGCTATGAGATATAAGTACTCTTTTTAGTGCTTGTAGGTAATAAAAATACTGCGATTATTTGGAGTAGTTTTACTCTTATTGAAATAGTAATCTTTGAAGTCCTAGTGTAATTTTTATAAATTGTCTTCATCATCATCATCATCATATAAACCCATTACCGGCCCATTCCGGGGAACGGGTGCCCTCCCACAATGAGAAGGGTTAAAGAAATTGTTTTCTTGTACACAAACGAAACAATGAATTGAGTAAGATACTTGAACATACCGCCTAAGACTTTTGTTATTATGCATTTGCGTTTCTCAGAATAAACAATTGTAAAGATTTAGGCGCAGCGTTTAAAATAATAACAGACCTGTTAAGTGTAGCATTGTAATTCATAAGCATGTAGAGCTACTAAGTTATTTGGTAGAGGAATATTTACATAGTATTCTTAACTTTCCAATATAGTTTGGACTTTAACGATAAAAATCCAATACATTTTAAATTTTTATCCTTGTACTTAGTAAGTGATTAAATACAGTCAATTAAAACCAAACTTTCAACTATTTACCTCGGTTAAAGGATTTATCGACCTTTAAAAAACACTAAAAAAGTTAATTTATTTCACTTATGTCAGAAATAATCCTTATTATGAAGTATGCTTAGCTCAACCCATATAATGAAGAAGTTTATATCTTTATCACACATACGTTAGTATGTCAATGAGCTCTTTCTAGATGGCTGAACCAATTTTGATGAAATGTGTCGAAAGAAAAAGCGACGATGACTTCACTTTTGGGGGGCCGAGTTTAAGTTCTTCTAACTTTTCTAAGTTATGCGCGTTGCATCACTTGCTTCAACTGTGAAGTAAAAATAGTCAGGAAACCTGCATGTCTGAGAGTTCTACATAATGTTGTCAAAGGCGTGAGAAGTCCACCAATCCGCCAGCGTGGTGCACTAAGGCCTTAACCCCCTTCTCATTGTAGGAGGAGACCCGTGCCCTGTATATTAGGCTGTTTAAGAGTTGACATGATGATGAGTGGTTCAATCGTTTACACTCATATTTCCCTTTTTGGAAAAAAAAGAAAGTGACCGTCAATCTTCATACTAAAATATTCTTATGAAACTGGATAGATTCTGCAATTGCTGCTTTAAGATCAATAAGATCCAATTTCTATTGGACATTAAGATCTGGTTTGGTAAAAGGTATTAGTAAAAATAACTACGTGTAATTAATTAAAATATTTGTGGAAAAAACTATTGGTGTATTACTAATTAGGTGATTAAAAGGACTATAAATATTAACTTTAACATATTTCTGTATCATTGTCTGTGAGAAAATCAAAATATCAAGGTCGACATAAGATAACATAGTTTTACGTCATCATGAAAACCGTAAGTTTTGAAAACTTTACATTTTACTTATGTTACGGATACATACCTAATACTTCTCGGATTATACACGTATCCACAAGTGTTATTGATCAGCTTTTAGGTATTACTTTTTTGAAATCGTCGTAGTTTAATTTTACCAAAGGAGGTCATAAGATTGAGGCAGCACTGGTTTCTGCACAGATTCTGGTTGTCGCGTACTATTCTTTAAATTGTACCATTTTGTTTTCTCGTTGAGTTCATGGAATTTGAATGCCAATATTCTCAATGCTGCTGGCTCAATCTTAGTAAAGTTGGGTCCCTAGAGTCTTACTTATCTCGGAATCTCTATTACAGTTTTTCATCTTATCTCTCTGCGTTGCGGCGTCTCTATCCGCTTCGATCCAAGAAGATAATAAGTCCGCGACTGCTGCCCTAAGAGAGCTGCCGGCCCTTGAACACGAGGAAGTTCACGATGAGTTCGGACAGTATGCGCTACGCTATGTGACAGCAGAGGGCACAGTTGTATCGGAGCGGGGCCGCCTCGTCCCTTCCAAAGATGGCACTGGCTCTGTTCTCATAACTGATGGAGAGGTTTCTTATGTAGGGGATGACGGCAAGACGTATGTTACCAAGTACACCGCTGGTCTGGATGGTTATAAAGCAGAGGGATCACATTTACCACAATCGCCTGAACCGGAACCTGTCCCATCTCAGTCTGTCTTAATTTCAAGCAATCAGGCACAGTGAAATAAAGCATTACTTGTAATTAATTACAACTTTTATTTACCGAGGCAATGGTAGTGGTACCTACTCATTTCGGTGCGTTTTTAATGTACCTATGTAAATTGAAATTACTAAGAAAAATTTCATTGCGTGTGAGGTTTCCAAAATATAGTCGTAAGCAATCTTAGTTGTACCAGCTACAGATGGCGACATCTTCAACGAACAAATTGGCTGTAAAGTGAATTATTTTTCGTTTATTAAAGTCTAGATTTACCTTTAAAACCTAAATACGTTAGGGAAAAACATGCCTAAAAATTTAAACCCTGATCCCAATCCTAAGAGCGAGGATAGCCTAGTGAGCGATAATAGCCGGTGAAGGAAAACATCGTAAGGAAACCTGAATGCCTATGAGTATTACATAATGTTCACAAAGTTGTGTGGAGTCCACCAATCCACAGTGGGCCAGCGTATAAGACTACGGCCGTAACCCCTTCACATTGTCGGAGGAGATCCTTGCCCTGTAGTGGGTCGGTATTGGGTTTGTATAGTGTTGATATGAAGATCCATAACGATTTACATTGACGGTTGATATCTTATTGATCTAGACTTAGATTACCATAACATAAAACAAAATTTCTGAGCCAAATGGAGACGTGTTCGTAACTTTTGTAAAATAGGCCTTAAAATAAATAATAGGCCTTGTGTAAAAAAAACAAAATTAAAAAACCGCTTATAAATACTGCCCAAGCAAAGTTCGTCATAATAAAACTTAGGTAGGTATCCATCTTAGGTATCGTTTATTCCATTAGGTCTTTACGACATGTAAGGACTGGCATTTAGCTGTTTACGAAATATTTGCTTGTACATTGCTTATGCTACCTATAAAATTTCTTAGTGTGAATGAATATAATAGAAAACTTGTGGTTGAACACAGCTGAAATTGTATTGTTTTCCAAATTGCAAAACGTTTTCTATGAATAAACGGTCTCACCAAATATATCCTAGATAGAGAGCCCAATTACGATTATTTGGTTTTTGTCTGTCTGTTTGTCAGTTTGCGTATTACTTGGCAACTACTGAACGGCTTTGAATGTGATTTAATATACTTATAGCTCCAGAGTCCGGGTTAACATAAAAGCAACTTTTTATTCCAACAAAAATCATCATCATTTTATACACCCATTACAGGCGGTGAGAAGGATCACGCGCAGCACACCTTGGAGGTGTGTCCAGCTTAGACCCTCGATAATACGGCAGCTTGTGATCTTTCGCTTGCAACTATTTTCCCAACGATAGTACAGAGCGAGTCAGCGTGGAATACCACTGGACTACTGCTTTTTGCAAGGAGGTGATGTTGGCGAACGAAGTGGCGGAGCTAGACAGAGAAAGGGCATCTACACTCCCCTCTCGCAGGAGACAAACTAGGCGCTGGAGAGCAATCGATGACCTCCGGCCTCCATGAGTTGTAGACCCGCGGGTGGCGAATTAAAGGAGAAGTTTGTCACCAACTAATAACAGGTCTAAGAAGGCTGCGTGCCGTGTAGCGCACGCCACTCTAGAGGATTCGGCAGCGATCAGGCCATTGACGATTGGACCCTCAATGCATTGGGGGTCAAAACCTTGGCAAGAGTGCGGTGAATAGATCTATCGAGATCCACATTACTACTCGGTTTACCGAAACGGAGTGGTATGCGTCAAGCATTTCTTCTGTATATAAAAAAGGTCTTAGTCCACCAAGCTGGCAAAGTGTGGATCGGTGGACTCCACGCGCTTTTGCGAAAACGCACAGGCATGCAGGTTTCCCCGGGATGTTTTCCTTCACCGTTGAATCAAGTGATATTTTAGTAATAAAAACGCACATAAGTTAGAAAAGCTAGAGGTGTTTGCTGGGATTCGAACTCGTCACCCCGAAAGTGTTTGCTGGGATTCGAACTCGGCACCCCGAAAGTGATGTCAAGGTCTTACCTACTGGGATATTACCGCTTCAAAAACGATGATGATATAAAGTCATATCGCTCCATAGTTGACTGGTTTTAAGATTACAGGAATAAGCAAGAAAAGTTGCACGAATAGGTAGGTTGTCAGTTAATAGCATCCGCTACAACAGTTTCCTTTCGTATTGTAATCTGAGGTTAAAGGTGGTTTCAACGTAATATTTTATGTGAGTTGAGATATAAATGTATACATAATAGCTGTAGCTTACTTTTTCGTAAAATTGAAAAGATATTATAATATATATAAGTAGTAACATATTATTAAACAAGTTCAAAAAGGAGGAGATTACGAATTCAGATGTTTTTTTTAATGTATGTTATCAATAGACGGATTTGCAAAAATCTTTTTTGTTCAAAAGGGGTAAATTTTGAAATGGCTTTATTTAAATTTCATATAAATCTGATGCGGACACATATAATACAATCGAAATCTAAAAAAAGTCAAAGCAAATTAACTGCGATTTATGTATGCATAAATATGCGTTGTTTACGCAATCACGCAGCATATCATCGAAAGGGTTTTTGCTTATGTATTTAGTATATCGGGGGTACCACAATATTTTTCATCAAACTATTGAAGAAATTATAAATTACACCATATAGATTCTCCTGCTATGCGCGGAGCATAGCAAATTAAGCTCATTTTGATAATTTATCATGTAATTCCGCAAAGTAATGCCTGCTAGAAGCAGTGCAATAATTATTCAAGTTTGACTTATAGAAAATGATTAAGTCGATTTTTTTTTTAATTTTTTTCTTGTCCTAGGAAAAAATACTCGTATATTCTTGTTGTTATTCAAAATTTGATCTATTCAAATATATCAACATCGTAGTAGCTTTCACATTTATGTCATAAGTATGATGGTGTGAAATAGATAACTATGATTATGTGTTAAGAAGTGATTAATAGGTAATTCAAGTCATACTTACTCGAATTCTAAAATGAAACACCAATAAATTTTAATTATTTATTTTTTAGGAAAGCTTCGATACAAAAGTGTAAAAATTAAAAACAAAAGTATCCTATGGCACAAGTTAGATACAGTTTCTCATCAGATGCACATACGCAGTAATAACTGAGATCGAGTATTGAATTCTGTTAGTTGAAAGGGAATACTGGTATCGACCAAGATTTTAGTTATTTACACGGTCAAAGGTAAAGGTCGCATCACGTAAAAAGATCTCCGATGATCAACCTGCGCTGTAGATGATTTTTATGAGATTGAATGTCAACATTTATATAGCTAATATTTGTATAGTATAATCATCATTACACTTACGTATTATGATAAAACAATAAGCTGTTATTGTTATGTATAAATCGCACTGTGTGCAGTAAAGCGCGCCAGAGCTCTTTTTACGTGCCGCGCTGTCTAACACCAGTAATTAATTATTTTCTTTTATTAAACTACTTTTGTCCGAGGGTTGTCTTGGGTCGGTAGCCGTTGGTATCTGCGGTGAATACTACTTTGTATTGCTTTCCATCTGGAGCAATGTACGCGTACTCCCCGGTTACAGATAAGGCAGCGTCTTCAGATTGGGGATTGTCAATCTTTCCCTGTTCTTGTCTTGAGGTGCCGTCACTGGTTTCATACCTGTAAAAAATAAAACAATAAATAATTATCCTTATTATTATCATCATCATCAGTGTAATTAATATATATATATACTGTGGAGTGCAAGCCCAGTGCATCGAAGAGAGATTTATAGTTGACCCGTAAAGGGTATACCTGCTGCAATAAAGGTTCGTTGATTATATAATAAAATACTTACAAGGTAACTAACTCTTAAGAAAAAGGGTTTTCTAAGAAAGGAAATAAGGTAAGGTTAGTTTTTTTAGGGTTAAGAGAATAATGGTATTTTCCAAATGCCAAATAAAGGCCAAAAGATTAAAGAATCCACGGCAGTAATTTTATTTTAGTAATAAGTCACTGTTCAGGCCATCGGTTTAAAAAGTTTAATTAACCTCAAATTATGAATACAATGGAATATTAGCCTCGGCCTTAAGTTCAAAAACAATTTCAAACTTAGAACGTGCTGATATATCTCTAGGATCAGTTAAAAGTTAGGTCGTCCTCAATACAAATATGAGAGTTCAAACGTGATGTGTTCAAAGTTCAAAGAGAGCATATTCGATTACGTGAAATCTTTAGAATACCAGTCATGGTTATTGACATACTTAACAATACTTTGAGTTTGCAATCTTTACAGGTGTATTTTTAATTAGGTATTAGTTCTCAATGCTGCTAACTTTTCTTAAATAAATGTTTTAGATGCAAACAAGGGTAAAATTCAAGCTTTCACTGTAGGTTAATTCAATATCTCATAAATGTTTCATTTTTAAAATCACAAACATTTATAATAATTCCATCATCTTTTCTATGTTCTTCTGCTTCTTATTGTTTTCTCAAAACAACAAATGAGGAAAAACTATTTTAAGTACAATTTAGTTTTTATCTTGTATAAGTTTACTATCAGAGACGTATTAATATTAATAAAAATTTTCAACAGGTAACCCACCAATTATGCTGATACTATTATTAATCGTAGGCTAATGCTTATTAATTAAGGAAAAGAGCAGGGAATGGTTTGGTTTGACCAGATCGATTGGGTTGTTTCACCGATTTAGAGGTACGTTTCCCGTTTCAGTTTCCTTCGCTTCTTTGTTTAGAGTCGCAAAGTCTGTTATCCTTCATTTTATTTTGTCAAGAATGCTTAGAATATAAACTCGCCTTAATTTTAATGTAGGATTCACGTAATACCTTTCGTAAACCAGCGTTCATGAAGAATATGGGTCAACATCAGGCAAACGCCATTTCTGTTCTTACAGAAAACGCTGCTACAAAACTTACGTAGGTAAGCTGTATCCACCGAGCAGCACGTCGCTTTCAAATCCCAGGATTTAAACATCACCTTTCTTTTACCAAAGTTCATAAGGAATATGAGTCAGCGTCAGGTATGCTAGTTTCTTTAAACGCGCGCATCATAAAACTTACGCAATGCTGTATCCATCGGGAAGCACTACCTTATGTACAGCAAAGTACATGAGGAATATGGGTCGAATACAGGCATGCGCCATTTTTGTTTAAACGGCATCTCATAACTTACGCAAAGCTGTATCCATCAGGTTGCACGTCGCTGTCAAAACGCAGGATTTGTACATCCTGGGGGTTCTGCGGAGCTCCAGCGCACAGCGCGGCAAGCACGCACACAACGGTCACCTTAGTAACACAGATGATAAATGTATATTATTATATTGATTGAATTATCCTAATTTTATATTTTTATAAAAGTGTAAAACACTAACAGAATACAAAAGAAAATTCATTTTAACAAACTCATACATTATAAAACATCACGCTCGAAGGTTCAAATCCCGCCAAGCATTACAAAATTATATTTTTGGAGTATTCTAATCATTACTAATATTTTAAATACGAATGTGAGGTTGTTTGCTTGTAAGGATTTCAGGCCTTCATAACTGAAACGATTATCATTAAATTTTGCATGGATCTCGTCGTGGGTATATGTAGAGAAAGACAAATAGTATATTTCACCCAGATAAATAAATGCTGGTTTTGAGGAAAGGAACATGTACAACCCAAATTTATTGACAAGACCTATAAGGCGAAAGGAAATGCCTTATATTTAAACTAATCCTCATGGTTTACGAATCGGATAGAATAAAAACATCCCTTATAAATATGTCGTGATATTAAACAGCAATTGATGTATTTTTAAATGATTGCTTGGTAGACCACGAGGTTGGGCATTGCGCAAAGCGACGCAGTTAAGACACAGGGAAAAATAGGTAGGTAGTACAAGACCGAGGAGTTATGAAAATCCTGTAAAAGTCCTATCCCCAGCAGTGGACTCGGTTCGCAGTGGTCCATCGGTTGATACAATGATGATGATGATGTGGCTGCACGGATTTTTTTTTTTATATACAAACCAGGTAATCGATTTGATAGGTCATATCGCTGCCTAGTGATATCGAATGCAGCAGAGAACCCACCTTTGACTAATTTTGTTTACCTTCATTTGTCAATAATTTTATATATATTTATAATAATTAGAAATATTCCAAATCGAATAAGCTACTTTTGAATGAGTGTTTGTAAGTGCGTTTTTGCTTACCGATAATTTGTATTTATTGCAGTACTCAAGTTAAGAAAACCTTATATAAGTTAAGTTTATTTCATTCGGTTTGGAAAAAAAGCATATTAAACATAGGTTATTTACAATTTGGTGATAATTACATTTGACGAGGATTTTCTTCATTTTAATTACTAAGAGGTTACTAGTTTAGCGTTATCTACGTGAACATTTGTATGTTTGTTCAGTAGTTTGTTAAACCTATTCAGAGTGTAGGTTACCTATTAAATCTTAAGATCTCTGAGGCCAATGGATAACAGTAACGCATTATATCAATGTTTCTTATTATTTCAATTCAAAGCATTTTGAAATCATATTGTCATTTGTTTATGTGTTATGTAATCTCTGACTTGTACCTACTTAATTTTGCAATACTACTTAAGCTTAGATTTTAAGTACACACGCTAGTTAAAATTAATAGATGAGTCAGGAATAAAAATATCGCATTAAATTTTCACCCTAAACAGTTCTGTAATTAAAAGTTTACTAATGTTAAATAAGGTTAAAAGTACGGTAAAACAGATAAATATATATCGCGAAAATATTTAGCAATATGATGAGTTAATTTAAAAATTAATAACTAACAATTTGTAACCTTCGAAAATGATTAAATATTAAATTACAATAAACCGAGACTCACGTATTTGAGCATGGTGTTCAGTATTCCTCGTGAGCACAAACTAACGAATGAGTAACTATTGTGGATACGTTGATTTTATATGCATTCTGAGATGCAGCATTTGCAGAAGGCTGACATCATATGATGGAGCGGTACACGAGCCACCACTCTCCTTTGAAGATGTCTCATCTTTTTTGTTAAGTTTGCCCACCATTACAAAAGAATTGCGTACCAGACAATACACTAAATATTGACCCGAGTACTTACAGTACGAGCCAAATTAAGGAAAGTATTACGTTTTATTGACTTGCACTTATGTTGACATCAAAACTTTAGAGCAAGTATTGCATGCGATTGTTTGTTTTTAGTTATGACGTTATTTTCTATTTTGCACCAATGTGCATAAATTTGTATGACTTTTTGAGTTTTTTGATAACCATACTTTCCAGACTAATGTTATACGTACGTAAAAGTATGTCAGTTTCTTTGTTTGTTGCCTATGTTTATTTAGCTCAGCCACTGTAGCGGTCTTGATGAAATTTTATACATGTTTATAATCCACACATTACATCCTGGAAAAAGACATAGAATAGGATATTTTTGGTACTTAAACAGGATGATTTAAATCAATTATCGCTTTTGTTTCCTACGTTTCCTTCCTAAAATAGGCCAACATTTAGAATGGAGATATAGGATACTTTGTATCCCGCAAAAACAAACTAACTGACTTCTCGCCGGATAAAAAAAAATCTCTTCATAAAAGCCTTTATCCTCCGAGCTCTCCCCATACTTGCGACTGTTTGCATGTTTGGGGCTATTAAAGAACATACTATAAAGTGGGCGGGTGTGGGATGCAGTTGAATTATCCACACAGTAACCTTTCTAATTTTTAGTTAACGATGTTCTGATCATCAGGTGGCTGTTGGTAGGCATTTTATTTACATATTTTATATATTTATTTTACAAGTTAGCCCATAACTGCAATCCTACCTGATGATGCTGACTAAAATGGTAGCGGGCTATGGGGGCTATGGCAGGCTAACTGATTAAGACCAGAGAAATGCCCAAGTTGGGAACCTCCACATATAAGAGAACAGCACTAACCACTGCGGGTGGTCAAAAACAAGGTGTTCCCGCAAAAACAGGTAAAATAACCATAAAAAATATTACAAAGGTATATAATGTGTTTTTTTGATACCTACTTAAAGCCTAATATTATAATTAGAACTTTATGTATACTTGTTCAAACTTTTGCATTAGATAACGTTGTTAAGAAATAGTACGTGAGTGAAAACACAATGGGTCAATCGAAAGTTTCATATCGCTAATGTTGTGACAAAATGACAACACAAGTGCAAATATTGTATATGTCATGTCTTTGACGATTTTAAACCTATACAAGTATCTATACAATTTAAGTGTCTGCCTGTTATTTCGAACAAATGCATCTTATTAAGCTCTGATATTTGATAGATAAACCAAACATTAAAAAAAAGATTTTTCGTCTTCTTTTCTGGAATAATGTATACAACAGCTGATCAACACGGGATTTTTACAAGTATGTAGAATATTAGACAGGATGTATCTTAACGAAACTAAAGGATGGAAGTTAAAAGTTCGTACAAAGATTTTTTGACAAAGCTTGTCCTGGGAAGTACTACCGCTTGCTTGCGTTATTTCTGCCTCCAAGTAGAATTTGTTCCAGCGTGATGCCGATGTAAAATGTATGATGTAAAGGCACTTGAGGCTTATTGGTGATGGCGCAGTGGATAGGAACTCGACTTCACTTTCGGGGGGCCGAGTTCGAATTCTAGCACGCACCTCTACCTTTTTTAAGTTATTAAAAATATCGCTTGCTTCGACGGTGAAGGAAAACATCGTGAGTAAATCTGCATGCCTGAGAGTTCTACATAATGTTCTTAAAGGTAGGTAAGGGGAACTACGGCCTTAACCCCTTCTTATTGTGGGAGGAGACATATGCCCTGTAGTGGGCCGGTAATGGGTTGTTATGATGAGGCTTATTTAATACTTACGCCTTCAGCACTTTGTAGGACGGGTTCCTTGCAGGCCGTACGAAGTGTTTTTCTGTTTATAAATAATAGTTTTCCACCTCGGATCAGGATGCTGGTCAGGTGATCTGCTTGGTGCGTTAATTATTTCTATAAAAAATGAAACAGGCCTATGGTTTTGAAGTCAAATAATTTAAATTCGTTGGTAGATATTAGTTTTAAACGAAACACCTAAATAGCGTTTCGTTGAAGTAAAAAACAAATGTTAAGAAAAAGGGATTAAAATGTGGTTTAGAAAATGTCACGTAATAGTCCAGCAAAGTCTCAGGCAACCGCTAGTATTCGAATAATAGAAGGTGTGATAAAACCTAGACGTGGAGATTCCTCGCGAATGATGTTCTTTGCGCGGATAGAAAAATTACAATGTTCATCAATTAGGAAACAATATACGTTTTTTTGTTAAAGTATTTTTAGTACCAGCCAGAAGCTAGGGAATTAGTGTCAATCCCCGTGCCTTGGAGAGCACGTTCCACCGTCGGTACCGGTTAGTATCACTAAACGGTGATATTAGTCGTTTAAGCCAACCAACTCGCATAAGACCAGCGTGGTGGGTCTACGAACTGTCTTCCGAACCGTCTCTACGAACAGAGAGGAGCACTTTGCCCAGTAGTGGGACGCTCATAGGCTGCGAATGCAGATGTACAGTATTTACTGATCGGGAAAAAGCTTTGGTTGTATAAAAAAGGGCAAGTATAAGTTTGACTTACACACGAATGGTTCCGTATCAGAATGCAATAGAAAATACTACAAAACAACCAGAAAAACACGTTGTAAATAGTAATTCGTTTTACAGGATTCAGTAAAATTTTGTCGTTAGTACAAAATGGCAAGCTTACCTATATCGGAAAGTACGTTTTTCTTAGCTACTTAATTATTAAAGTTTAGGGATAAATTAAAAAATACTAAGTATACAATATTAATTCTTTAATTATTCTGGTTATTTTTTAAAATTACTTATTAATATTGATATCTCTTTTCAGTGTAGATAAAAAAAATCAAATTTTTATTTATACTGAATTCGATGATTCCTAGAAATCATCAAAAATTACATAATTACAAATTGCAATGTTGTTTACTGAAGTCGAACCCGGTCATGCAACTCATAAAGATCCAGAACACAGTTGGATATTCAGATATTTAGCTTCATCCTCATCATCATCATATCAACCCATTATCGGCCTACTACATAGCACGGGTCTCCTTCCACATCGAGAAGGGGCTAAGCCCAGTTGGCCCAGTGTGGATTGTAGGATTCCACACACTTGTGAGAACACTATGGAGAACTCTCAGGCATGTAAATTTCTTCACGTGGTTTTCCATCACCGTTGAAGCAAATTATGTTTTAATTGCTTAAAACCCACATAAACGCACTTAGTAAAGTTAGAGGTACGTACTGGAATTCAAACGAACGAACGGCCCCCGAAGCTTCGACTTCACCTACCCACTGAGCTATCACCTCTCAATATTTAGGTTACCTAGTTTATATTCTTTTGATATACAAGCTGTTGCCTACATTCTTTATCTGCGTTTATTACGGTTTATTTTCCTTGGATAAAAAGTGACAATATTGATAGCTTGGTAAGGTCGAAAAGGAAGTACAAACGAACAAACAAACGTTTGCATTTATAATATAAGTAGGGATGTTACCGCTTGACAGCGATAATATTACATGAGGGCATATAAGGTGGTGGTAAATTGGTAATCGAATTGCCCCCGCTAATCTGGAAGGCGTAGTTTAAAAGCCCATATCCCTTTGAGAGCCTTTACATGGCATCGTAGGGTAGAATGGTAACTAGTCAGTCAGAAATTAGCCATTGAATACAATTTCACCTAGTGATAACTGATGGCTACGTTACGGTAACGGGTGGCTTTGTCGATAGAGTAGTATCTAGAAACGACCAACTTTTCCCACCAGATCAAAGAAAACTCAGAATTCCGAAATCAATTGTGCCGGGGATCAAACCCAGCACTTCCCACTTTAAAGCCCACAGCACTTAAAACTGCATCAAAAATAAGCCAATTTTTATTTAGGTCTTGGAAAACTCGCCGAATTTTAACGGGAAATCCCTTTAAAATGCAACGGTGAATTATCTTGTTTCTTTCACGGGCATCTTTCGTATTTATTCTGTCAATATAGGAAAATGCGTATAGTACAGCCGAGGACAAATTGAGTTAAAATAAATTGTTTAGTATTTTGTCTACTTACAATACATAGAGGTCCAAATTGAAGTTTTAGAAAGTTCAGTACAAAGCTCCTCTTATGGTATGTACCTTGTTATCCTACAATTGCAAGATGAATATAATGAAAGATGACCAAAGCTATGCGTCAATAGTTTACAACATGTAATGTAATCGTTATGAGTACCACTGATTCAATATATTATCCAGGTAAAAAATACTTGTAAAGTTTTTCTTTATTGATATAATAGTATATATTTATAGAAGTTAAATACTCACCTTCTTATTTCAAAATATTATAAATGCGGAAGAGTGTTCGTCCTTTCTTCATGCCTTAACTACGCAACCAATCAATTTCATAACATAGGCTCTTTATCCCAGACCCCCATAACGAGATTTGTAATAAAAACCGTGATAAATGTGGACGAAGAACGCGGGCAACCGCTAGTGTGCTTACAATTCGATCTTCTTGAGTCAAAGTATAATTTAAGATTATTTTCTAATACATATTTTGAGAAACCAACACATAATTAAGACAGCTTTAGTTATTAGTGAAGAGGTATATCTTGTATAAGACGGAAGGTTAAATAAGACAATATTCTTTGGTTTCTGGTAAAATTCCTATCACAAATCAATACGATGATTTGTATCTTAAATTAAGTAATAAATCTTCTAGGAAATAGAGACTAATAAATGGTGCCTTTCTGTATGTTTGAGAGTGCTTAACAAGAGAACTCATTCAGAGGAATTTTCGCATTTGATAACAAAATTTCCTAATAAATTGTTAATTGTACGCAGACCAAGTCGCCTTCAAATGCTAGTAGCAACATAGGCAGTTAGTACATAATCGTACGATACTTTGAACAGTTTTAAATACCAAGGCAGGTAAATAAATTAAATTTCCGTTTGTATAATCCATACAAAGATACAAACTTTTTGTGAGGTTAATCAAATGCGGTCATAGGTGCTTATATACAGTAATAACTAAGTAGGTATCTGTGTAATGTGTACTTATTTGAACACGCAAACAGCCTTGACCTTTTCACAACTCTTAACATATTGCTGGTAATGATGTGCAGATTAGATTCTTTTATTCGATAAAAAGTTGAGAGAAAGAATTAAAACAAGTAGAACGTGCTTATTCAATCTTTTAAAATTTCTTGTTAGCATTATCTAAAATTCAGGTAAATAGAACCCAGGATCCGCAGTCTATACCAATAAGTTATAATCTAAAAGTATAAATATCTTCTACTCTTAGCTATGTTTTCTTTTATAAAACTACAAGTTAGCCCATGACTGCTAACTCACCAGTTGTAAATGATGACTTGTACCCCCAATCAGTTTCTCTGCTGCACCGTAGCGGAACGCTTTATTATTTGGCGGCTCGTCTGTGCCGGCTGATACCAGACAAAATAAAAATCAGAAACTAATAATTCCCAGACTGCCCGGCTGATATGGAACCCGCGAAACACCCACAAGCCAGGGCGGTTACCACTGCCCCAGGGAGATCAACAATATGCAACATGAAACCTTCGATTCATAAAATATTCTACGCTACCTATATCTTTTATTCTTATCGATTGGTTCAGCACATCACTTATGATTACCTTAATCTTGGGGCGTCAAAGTAGATAATAGTTTTTTGTTACAGGTAAATTAAAATTAAAACTCATTTAATTCGATACCAGCAAAAATAATTTTTTTTTTGGTTATGGTCACCTTTTTTATTTTACATCTTAAAATAAAATTTATTATCAATGCTAGAAAGCCAACGTTTTTAGATTAAGTCTATGCAGGCATCCTTTTATCCCGTTTACCTTGGTGCAGTCTAGAATTATTTTTGCAAAATCCTCTACCTGCCTTTGAAAAACCAGGTAGGATACCTTAAAGGCAAACAAAAACACATATTGAAACGTGTGCACGGGTCTGATATTCTAATGACTTTAATATGAGGCAGATATTTCGACATTACATTTCGACACTTAACTAGTAAGCCTACTACCACCTTAGACTGCATCATCACTTAATTTTTCGGAATGACAGTGGCTGATAACCATTAGGTCGGCATTTTCGCCCAATTAGGCTTATTGGCTAGGGTTAGAGTTGACCGTCTGCTTAACCGTGGTAACGGATGACTTCAGAAATCGGGGCCCTCGTCTACGCCGGCCATCACTACGTGCCATTTTCGAATATCATTCAATAGTTCTGTTAAGACAGAGTAAAAAGAACTCATAATTCTTGTGTAAAACCCAAATTCACCCGCCTTTTTTCAGACAGAGCTCTGGGCACAGCTAGAAGGCGACATAAGCGACTCTAAAAGAGCTGAATAAGGTCTACGATACTATAAAGTTGTAGCTTTAAGTTCAATTCTCAAAAACGATTTCACGATTAACGAGTGTGAAAAACCTACACTAAGGGAATGGTGAGATTGCAGTCAAGGGCTAACTTGTAGTTGAATAATAAAGAAACTTATGTGGGTATGTGCAAGGATGTCGTATGTGGGTATGTGTAAGGATGTCGTTGCAGTAGATAAGGGTCTTACTCCACTATTCCTTGGCAATGAGAACTGGCTTACTACTTACTACCTACTATAAAAGTACTTAGCTACTCAGATCGTGTGGCGGTATGGAAGAGTAAGGAGTTGCACGGCAGATTCTACAAGGCCCTGTCGGGACCAGATGTAGATCAAATCGCATCTGTATCCTGGTTACACTATTGGTGACCTATTTGGGGAAACCGAGGGTTTTGTCTGTGCAATTATGGACGAAGTCATAAAGACGAGAAACTACCGGAAACACATTATGAAAGATGGCACTCTAGACATATGTCGATGCACAGACATAATCAAGTAGCCAGGATAGTTCATCAACAACTTGCTCATCGCTTTGGCCTTATCGATTTTAAGATGCCTTACTTTAGGTACGACCCGGCGTCAGTTCTTGAAAATAGCAGTGCATTGCTCTACTGGGATTGAACTATTATCACTGACAGGTATATTACAGCTAATAGACCTTATATAGTGCTAGTTGATCGATCAGTGCGCCGTGCAATAATTGTTGACATTACTATTCCACATGACGATAATCTGGTGAAAGCTGAAAAGGAAAAAGTATCTAAATACTTGGACCTTGCTCACGACATTACTGCCATGTGGAATGTTGAGTCGACCGTTATTGTTGCGATCGTCGTTTCAGTCAATGGTCTTCTCACGAAAAGCTTCGACCAACATCTTAAGAAGCTTTCGCTTGGTTGTTGGATCAAGGGTCGGATACAGAAGGCAGTCCTTGAAACGGCGCATATTGTGAGGAGGTTCCTCATTCTGAAGCCCTGACCGCCGGTTGCTTGGGCATTCAAAAGCCTCGCAAGCGGAGGGCGGATTTTTTTTTTATAAATTTTTAAGTGTTTTTTATTTTATTTTTACGTATTGTTAAGAATTAAATAAAAAAAAAATGAAAAAAAATTAATGATAGATGAAAACTTATTTTTGTTTCAAAACAAATGAATAGGTCTTTAGAAGTTGGCCAAAGTGTTTACTAGTAGATACCTCGTACTTGACACATAACTAAAGGGAAAGGTTTAGAACCCACTACTAATAAAACACTCGTTTACTGTACGCAATGTAAAATAAAAATAACTGTAGAATCGTCACTAACATTTACAAACCATTACAGACACACACCAGGGCACGAATCGCCTCTTAGAATGCGAAGGGGTTTAGGCCACTACGCTGGCAAACTGCAGATTGGTAGCCCTCACACGCCATTGAGAATATTATGGAGAACTCCTGACGGTGCATGTATTATGGAGAACTCCTGAGGGTTCTCCATAATCCTTTCCTCAGCATTCTTTCCGTTAAAATAAGTGTTCTTAATTACTTCAAATGCTCATACTCGTAGCTCCGAAAATAACCAAGCTGGGCCGAAGCTGTGCCCACAGTCTTAACTACTAGTAGTTTGGAGGAGTTTAGTTTGGAGTAAAGCGCATGGCCTTAACGTTAATCCAAAAAAAACTCAAGCTATTGTTATTGGCAGTCGAAGGCAGATTTCAAGGATTGACTGGTTTTCCCTCCCCTCCATTGAGTTTGATAGTGTCACAGTCCCATACTGTGAAAATGTAAAGAACTTGGGCATTTATCTTGACCGAACCTTAAGTTGGACGTACCATATTAATGAGATCAGCAGAAAGACATTTGCAGCTCTAGGCTCTTTGCGTCGTCTTCGGTATTTACTTCCTATACCTACCAAAATTATGCTCGCACAGACTCTACTCCTTCCCATTCTTGACTACGCTGACGCAAGCTATGTTAACTTAACTGAAGATCAGTTAAATAAACTTGAGAGACTCCAGAATTCTAGCATTCGTTTCATATTTGGGTTGCGCAAATATGATCATATTTCTCAATTTCGGTCTCGTCTCAAGTGGTTACCTATCAGACTTCGCCGGAATTTGCACATTGTTTCTATTCTGTACTGTGTTTTGTTTCATCCTTCTACTCCTCTTTACCTGAAAGAGAGGTTTAAATTTGTAGGACTCCCAGACGAACTTCGTTCTACGAGGAAGTTAGTCTTGAAGGTGCCTGGTCACAAATCCTCCTTCTTCAACGGATCATTTACGGTTCAGGCTATTAAATTATGGAACGCCTTGCCGTTAGATATCCGTGAGGCACAATCGATTGGGACCTTCAAGAAACTAGTGAAGGATCATTATTTGTCTCTTTCAGCCGAACAACGCTGAAGCGAATCATTTTAAGTGTGTAATTTGAATTATTTATGTATTTCATACTAATTGGGGATGTTATATGTAATTTATTTATATAGATATTTATGTTATATATTTTATTTGTATTTATATATAATATATTTATATATATATTATAGTTATATTTATATTTATATATTTGTATAATTTTTAAATCTTATTTATTGCACCACCTACCTCTTTTCTACGTTTTTTCCTTTTACGCCATTGGTTGCCTGGAAGAAATCGCTATGTAGCGATAAGGCCACCAAATTGTACTCTCTTGATTGTATTTATATCTTTGTAACTACTTTTTGTTTCTTTGGTGTACAATAAAAGTGTATTCATTCATTCATTCATACTAGGCTACCATCGTTTCGCGTTACAGAATGGTTCTATTTATATTCTTGTTTTGGCCCTTAACATATTTCCATAAATGAATTTTAAAATTAATAAGAAGATATGGCGTTTGTTTGAATATGATTATTAATTATCTATTAGACATTAATTAAAAATCGCCTTGTTAGCCTGTTGTAGGATCACTGTAGGCCCTGGATCCGATTTCAAGTCAATCTAAAACCGTTAGATTAAGCTTTTTCTAACTAATAATTCTGAGCCCTAGCCCTTACTAGCCCTCTTTGTACAAACTTTGTCAAATCTATGAAGCCTGCTAATCCGCAGTCAAGCAGCATTGTCTGTCTATGCTCCAAAACTCTAACGCTTCTAAGTGAGTAGGCCTCTTGTTAATAATCCATCTGACCCATCATGGAAGGAACGTGGCGCATCAAATCTATAAACAGAGAGGAGCCAGTGATGTGTTGATGAAATATAATCCTGACTTGACACTATAAAAAAACGTTTTTTATACTATAGCTAACCGTCCAACCGCTTTGCGATGCTCAAGAGCCATCATTGCGTCCAATATTATAAAAGCTAAATGGTTGTACTTCAAAGATCTAGTTCAATCGCTCCGGCGCAGGCGGTCTTATCTTTTCGGCTTAAGTTGGCTGGCCGATAGTTTTGGTTGTCTAGAGCACTTTAAATCTTCTAATACATATAATAAACGTCTATATAGAACTGTCTAGAATAGACTGGAAAAGTGCGGAAGCTTTAACAATGGAATGGAGTTTATGTGAAAGTCTGTCAATTCGAGTTTCAAGTGAAGTGAACTTGGTCGGTACTACTAGGTTGCCTATATCATACTGTTTGGAGACGGGCATATGCATTGCAGGAAAATGACCTGTCTTATAAATTGCTGGCATTCGCTAGTTTTTATTTAAACAGAAAAAACTGTTTTTTTTTGTATATCGCAAAGTCTGCCTGGCCCGCAACTATTGTTATTTATAGTTTTCCGATTACGTTATATCTCAAAAATTTATATTTACTAGCAACATTTCTCTTCAGTTACAGTTAATTACTTTCTCATACTATTAATTTTCAATGACTGGGCACTGGCCTCCTCTCTCATAGAGTGAGAGTGCATTATAGAAGCCATCACGTTGCTCATTCATCAGGTTTGGGGCTTTAACGATAAAATAATTATCTAATATTTGGTTTAAGATTAACGGAACACCGCAAATTGCCTAACTTCGGGCTGGTACTGAAAGTTTAGCAGAAACCACTATACCTAAACGAGGTTGTATGTTTGTTTGTATTCTTTATCCCTGTTCACCAAGTTCTTCAAATTTGTATGTTCTGTTATCTGTAGTCAATTTTTAATATTTCCTTATTTATGTAAAGGGAACAATCTCGAGGTGTTCTCGCAATCACCATATCAGGAGTTGACGAGAAAATCCCACAGAAATAGCAGGGATTTTATTAATAATTTAGATGTTTGAGTCTATGAAGTCTATTGTTTCTTTCCATCAACATTTTTCGCCAGTTTTCAGTTTTTCAGGCTACATCTAACTTTTATCATCTGTTTTAATATAGTCTGTACGAAATTTTATATTTACATCCTTAATTAATATACACACGTAACCCTTTAACTCTTTTATTGTGTAACGAAGTGTGAACACGTGTGGAGTCGTGACAATGTTTATACTCACGACACTTTGTACTTATTATAAAAACAACATATTACGCCTTGCGATTTATTAAGGTCAAATGGATTGTCCAATGGATATGCTGTTGTTTAGCTGTAGGTAAAACTAGTGAAGCTATGTGGTACCTAGAATTTTTAGTAGTAAAAGTTATATCTCAGTAAAATACTGCAGAACTGAAGTTTATTACTCCTATGAATACTGTAAGACCCCATAGGCTCAGGTACTGATAGGGTAGGCTTAGGTTCCATGATTTTTGTTCACCCAAAAAGTGATCAACACACCGAAGATATAATATAAGATACAGAAGTTTTTACTTCTATCATCACCATGATGTTCGGGATAAAATCCGGAACTGTGTCAGTGTTTCAACGTATGTTTTTAGGTTACATTCAAGGTGTATTGTCAGCTACGTAATTCACACAATTGACAAATCCCTGTAACATTTTCGTGGATGTTCTTAAATAAACTGTTTGCATTATTATGATTAGCACCTTGGACGCCAATGAAACCTCGTAACATTGCATTGTCAATACAATGAGGATATTTATAGCTGAGGGTTTTCGTTCAGAGCATAGACGTTCAGGATTCGTTCAACCATCTATACTTGTTCCATCAGCCCCAAAATCTCTATCAAGATGATGAAAATAGTAAGTTTTTTTTTACAAAAATTTATCGTACAAATAAATCAAATTGAAGTGTCTGTCTGTGAGATTGAAGATTAAGGGTCTTTTAAGCTTTTACTAGCTATGCCCTGTGGTTTCACTCGCTAGTTACGCAGTGAAGTGCTAAATATGCAAACATTTTTTTAATCGTACTGGTAACTCACATACAAATTACCTGTTCAGCTTTATGAAATTAGGTACGTAGTAAAGACCACCAAACTTCTTTCAGATAGACGGACAAATATGAAACCAATATAATTATAAAGTGTTGCATTTAGTATCAATTATTCAGTCTCTTTAAACAAAGAAATCAAAATATCTTCAATGTAACGAATTTCTACAGTTTTATTTTAAGTATGGAAAATGATTACGATTCTTTTTATTCTTATTTTACCTCATTCGCAGTTGTTACGGTTTAAAAGAAATCCTGGGAAACCTTCCTTTCCCCGGGATTAAAAATAACGGTATTATAGTAGGAAGGTTTAGTGAAAGCCCTATGTGTTTGAAGTGACAGTTATAAAAACATGTAGTTAGGAGTCATAGTTTTAATTGATATACCTCAACTTCAAGCCTTCTTTTTCAAATATCCTTCAAGGCTGTGAACTTAGATAAGGGTATAAAAATGTAAATGAGAAAACTTTGTTTGCTAGAAAATGCGCGAAGATTTATTTTTGGGCAAGCATTATTTAAATCCGTACTAATTTTATACATGCGAAAGAATATTTGTTTGTTTGTCCTTCCTTCAAGTTCTTACTAATCAACTTAATTTTCTTAGCATAGAGTTAGTTGTAAGGACGGAGAGTAGCATAGGCAACTTTCTATCTCAGGAAAATTAACGATACAGACGAAGAATGCGGGCAACAGATAGTACGAAATAAGCCCAAGTGAATTATATAAATGGTTTTCTATTACAGACTCTTTTCGCTTTAGCCGCTTTTGCGCTAGCTTGCGCGTTGCCCCAAGACCCGTCGCAGGCGCAAGGGCAGCCTCCTGTACAAATTGTCAAGCAAGACTCTGAAGTCGATGTTAATGGATATAACTTTGAGTAAGTAATAATAAACCATATTAATATTATTGTTAAGGTTTATAGTTGAAATCAAAGAATTAAGAACAATCATTATTTTACCTCTATAAAAGAAGTGCGTTGGTCATTTTTGCTGTATTTAGAAACAATGCATTGCATGCAATAATGACTGAATGAGGGTTCTGTACTATGTTCTTATTTCTGAGGTTGGAATATACAACGTGTAACAGAATTACGAAATAATATTGATGGATGCATATGTATATTTCATAAGGAATCACCATGTAAAAATGTTAAATCAAAAGAAACGCATTTATTTTTCATACAGACGAATTAAAAACATCTTAAGTTATGACAATTCTATTGAAGATAAGAGACCGAAACGTGCATAGTACCTGCGCTACCGGACGCGTACTTAATAAAGTGACCAGAGTCACGTGATTTTAATTTTACATTTGATGTTAAAGCTGTGTCTGATTTATTCCAGTAAAAATTATGGCAGTGGTTTACTCAAAAACTATTAGGTTTTCATATTCACACATGTCATGTCATGTCGAAGTCTAAAAGAAAGTACCTCTGAAGCCTTTTAAGTAATATTTCGGTTTTCATTTACACGTTGTATAATTTCTGAATTTTCCCTGTCTCTGTATGTCTAGTATAGTGGAAGGCTTTATCCGTGGCTAGTTAACACTCTACCGCAAAAGACGTGCCGCCAAGCGATCCAGCGTTTCGGTACGATTTAGCCATCTACCATCTAAGACTGCATCACTTACTATCAGGCGTGATTGCCAAAGGCTAACTTACAGTGGGAAAAACCTGCCTTGCATTGAGCCGGTAATGGTTTGATAATGACAATGAACAGTTATCTTAGTATGATCGCGAAATTCTGTCTGTTTGTTTATTTATTTCTTTGATTTCAACCTATGTTTGGTTCAGCTATTGCACTGATTTTAACAAAGATAGAACTTGGAGATGGAATGTCCTAGGACCCTTTTCATCCTCGAGACCACTTTCGCAGAATTAAAAAATAATAAGCCTTTGTAAACGGATACCTTGCATCCTTGAGACGGTTAAATATTATAATTTAGCTTCTGCAATACTCTAAAAGAAATAAATCTATATAGGTACTTACTTGAAAGATTGTGTTTCTATATAAGATGTTTAAATTTATTTATTCCCAAGTTTCCAGGAGAATGGGAATGTTAAAACTACAAATCGTTACTTTAATTGGGGGCTGTTAATTCATTAGTTACTTATGTTAGGGTATGGAGTCTTATGGAAATTTGATAAATCTATAGTGTGTATTCTAGAAATGGAAATCGTATCTTATTTCCATTTCATCCGGTAATCACCCGGAAATTGATCCCGCGAGATGAAAAACAGTAATGTAACGATCATGACGAGATTTGGCACAGGTACAACTTGCGTCATAAAATAATTTGTTACCGGGTAAACAGTTCAGTTAAAAGTGAAAGAGTTTGTAAGCAAGAGCTAGTAAAGTATAAAGCATAGTATAAGCAATATGTTACCCATATATTACTAATGTAAACTATAAAACGTGCTTATGCTATTGTTATTTCATTTTAATTTAAGCAAATTACTCGCAGAAAACTTTGGATTTTATTATTTACTAGCTATTGAAGTTTTATGCTGGTGTTGCGGAAGTTTATATATATGTTTATATCTTTATATCTATACCTAAACTAAAAGGAAAATTATAGTTTAAATATTAGATGGTTGTGAGTTATTTATATCTAATAACTGTTGTATTTCTATGGAAAATAATATTAAAATATTTCATCATTATTAGTTCATCAATTTATTTGATGGTTTGCTGTGGATAAAAACATCTCCTCTGAGATGATTAGGTTATAAATTTAGACTAAAAAAGCGAGCTTACAAATTGATCTCTCTAACTATCAGGTCAGAATTATTTTTAGGTTTTTATGATAATAAATGAGGCCACCGGGCTGTATACCTACCTATAGCCTATTTATAAAGTTCCTATTAATGGTATTTTTCATCTTATTAGCATAATCACGTTTCAAAAATGACATTTTTTATGTCAAAAATTAAGAATGAGTTCATCCGAGCCTTATGCAGAATTGCAGCATAAGTTGGTGGTATAGTAATTTGCTGATACCAAAGCCATTTGACACAGCGAGCATTGGATTTAGATGAAAACAAAAGAGTCAGAGGACGCCAACTAACCATATGGACTAGAATAGAGACCAAGGAGTTGAGTTGTAATGTAATACAACTCATGACCAGATGTGCCAGAAATGGCACAAGATCGCATTAAGTGATGGACAAGCTTTAGGTGGGAAATGTGCCAAGAGATGAGGAGTAATGTTTGCAATAGACCATGTAGGTATATGATAGGAGCACTTAACGTGACAATTTCAGGTAGCCTAAGGACATACTCGTTTGAATATAAGGACGTATTTTTTAACAACAACAGTGTGTAATAAAACAAATAGGTAATGTGCAAACGTTTTAAATTAAAAATGAACACGTGAGACCTTGAGGTGCGGATCTTCAATACAAATGCACATTAAAGGCATTGCGTAAACAAACACACGTAGACATTGAGTGTCGCTAAATCTCAAATAATTAGTAACTCAATAATTAGTTAAAAGCGTGTCAGAAAACGCATAGGTTAGAGTTCGCACTAACCTGTATTTACCGCTGGACTATCCGTCCTTTTTTTTCTTCTGGCTTTACACAGATTAGCCAATGCTATACTTATACAAGTGACAGCTGAAATGCTATTTTAAAGCGCAAAATTTGACATACAGTGTACTTTAGAACTAATGTTACAGTTTTCAGTCATTCAAACTTTAGTTTCTAAAATACTCTCCTCGAGTTACAGAGCCAAAATGGCGACAATTAATTGGAGACAAAAATAAAGTGTCGATAGCCTGTCGGCGATTCCAAGTCGTACTACTAAATAAAATATCATTAAATAAAAATATTAAAAGTCACCATTGACCTTGAAGTTATGGAAAGATTACCAAACAATGTTTTTTAATGTACTGTAATGTACCTTTGTATTTACGTACGTAAAATAATACCATAGTAAATGTATCCTTATCTATTATTGTGTTAATTCTTTGTTATTATATTTCAGGTTTGAGACCAGTGATGGAACATCGAGACAAGAGCAAGGAGAATACAAGAACGACACCGACCAGCAAGGTTTATCAGTGAAGGGAAGTTACAAATACGTCGCTCCCGATGGCCAGCAAATATCCGTGACTTTCATAGCTGACAAAAATGGATACCAACCTTCCGAAACTACCGGGGACAATCAACCTGCCGCTCCAGCTCAAGCTTAATTTGCTCTGATAGTTTTAACTGCTGAATACCAAATATTATATATTTCGATAACGCCAACCATCATAAATCGGTAAAGTTAGGCCAAACCTACGCGACCAGCTCATACTCACGATGGCGAGCAAACAATCACAGAAGTCTTAATTGCGCGCCACCTCGGATGCGGATTGGGTGATTTGGTATAGCCCCTGCTTTAAATCCTAATTCTTATTTCAAACAGTGACTTTGTTTTCTGTAACCACGCCTGAAAAGTACTTTTGACCATTTTCCGAAGTCATATTAGTCTATATATATACCTTTGCACGTCTTAATACAAAAAAGTTAGACGTTTCGTGGTAGTTTATAAGATGTTTAAAGTTTTGCGTTCTTAATCATCACAGTTGCGAAATTACCGTCCGGAAAACTGTTATGTAATTACCTGTTTGTGACTGGTGGTATTCCACCAAGTAACAACAAATTAAAATAGTTTATCTTGTCGAAAGATGAGGTCATAATAAATAAACTAAGGTTACTAAAGATTTTGTTTTTATTGTACTTCATTGTACTTGCCTTGATCAAGATGTGAATAAAAATAAAACCAGATAATGTTTTGCTTTAGCAACATTCCACAATTCAAATTTTTGCTATTAACATACGATACATATCAAATATCATCTCAACATGATTGTATGATAAAATATATTACAATAATAATTTTTATTGCAATTTTCGTTTAAGAAACGACGGAATTAAACTTGAAGATTCGTAAACAAACAAAATAAAATAAGTTTAAGTAGGTTAATAACTATGCAGTGCATATTAATTGAAGTGTATTAACATTATAACTTGATTTATTTACTTTTATAGCATTATCACATACAATGGTAGTTTATTGCGAGGGAATGCTGCTGATTTCATATTTAATTCATGGTGCAGAGTTTGTTATGCGTGCAGTTTATAAAATGACAAAAATTTAAAAGCTCGACTCTTTTATTTTTTTCGTACAAATTAAAAATTAAGAGAAAATATTATTTTAACAGCAACAGTAGAAAACACAAACAAGTACTGCACACCTAATAGTAATTAGTAATTGAATTATATGTTATTGAATGTCTCGCTTTGTTTATCATAGTAGTAGATTGGTTTTCCAATACAAAAAGTATCTAGTGTTTTATGCCACGATAATATCAGATATAATAACAAAATATCGGATGTATATAGGTGTCCTAGACACCTATATGCATCCGATATTTTAGCATGAAAAAATTGAGAAAGAATTGCGCTTTAGATCTAGAAATAGACCCATTTTTAGTGCTAAAACGTAGTTTAAATTATTGTTATTCATAAACTATAGGTATCTGTTTCAAAAATGATATGAATGCGATGCACCGTTACTGAGTGAAAAGATGAACATTTTAGATAACTAAATCCTACATTAGTAATATTAATAGGGAACTAGGGACCACTAAATTACGCTGGGATTATTAAATTGGGATTTGGGATGTCTCTTAAAATAAAGGATTGCATACATGTTAAAAAAACTTGAGAAATAAGGTAGCTTTCAGATGGCGTTTGTGGTTTTAGGCACGTTTGAAACTACTAAACTAAAACTACCATCACCTCACAACAATAGAAAATTATGTATAAACGTCCATAGTCTTGAGAAAATCAATATTACATTATTATTCCAGACTAAAAAGTTAGTTTTATCTATGTCTGTACTAAATATTGTTTATATTCGCTTTCCGGGTATCGCAGAAAGTCCCTTAATCCGTCTTCAGTATGCAAGCTGTCTCTAAACCAAATTTCGTCGTGATCAGTGGATCATTTTTGCATTGAGCTTTGATTGAGATTTGATTTTTGATTTTGAAAAGCTTAATTTTCTGCAACCACCGTGAATCTCCCACCTCAATCCCAATCCTCCAGTTCTAGTCTTAATAGGACGTAGGGAGGACAGGGCTGTCTCCAGGATGCAAAGCTATCTCTTTGCGAAACTTAATCAAAATCGATCCAGTACAGTTATATATGAAAAAAAAACAACTTTCATATTTGTAAACATTAGAGAAGTAAATCGTTAATAAACGTTTAACGTTTATTTACAAAAAGCAGTGTGTGCTGTTGTCTCTCACTTAAAGTAAGGGTTCTTCAGACGCGTTGATATCGCGTCTAGTTACCACACTACCATTCTCGTACGATACCGTATTAAAACCATTAAGGGTAAAATAAACTGCAACTACTCCAGCTTAACACGCTTCCATTTTAGATTGCATCGCCGCTTTCCATCAGTTGAGATCGTAATCAAGTAAGAAAGAATATAAAATATTAGCTGTGTAGCCTTGAGGCAGGGTAATATTTCTTAATTTGGATAATAAGCTACAGTGGGGTGCCTATTTAAATACACTAGCGGGTAAACTAAGCTCTGCTGCCTATGCAATCAGAAAAATTTGGAAAATCCAAAAGTGCACGCCTCATAATCTCATTTTTTTCACAATAAAATTGAAATTTTTTTAACTGAAACTTTCAATACTCATTACAATTTTTTTTTTTTCATATTAATTATTATTCATTTTTTGTAAACAAGACACGGGAATGTCATAATGATTGCACATTTAAAGTTACAATTAATATAAGCTAGAATAATTACATGGAAATTTAACGACAGTGAATTGAACGCTCATATTAACTAAGAAATTATGTCGTGTGTTACTTTAGATAAAAAAAAATATTCCGATACGATCATTTTTTCGACCAATTTTGATGCCACATACACCCGTCCATATACGGACGTCCAGAAATAATTATGTTTAATGTTATTATTTACTATGTTAAACAAAAAAATTGTTATTGAAATGTATTTTATGTGCCTGACAAATCGTTGAAATAGCCAGGCTTGTCTATTTTGCGTACTTTCATAGTGTTATATCCTACGAGATCTTGTTATGGGGCAAAGCTGCTAATATCGAAGCTATATTTATATTGCAGAAAAGAGCTGTATGATCAATATATAAACTTAAATCATGCGAATCCCTCCGTGAAAAGTTTTAAGAAATATGTATATGTACTTACTGTAGCTTCATTATGTGCTGTAGCTTTATTATTACAAATATATTATTTATAATAAATAAATAAAGTATTTCTATGACAACATATTAGTCTATATAAACAAAAAGTGAATAAAATCAGTCTTACAAGAAATGATCATAAATTAGTGTCTTTGGCATATCGTCTGCTAAAGATACAGAAGTCATTTGTGGGATTGAGTATACGGTTTTATAATAAGATTCCTAAGGAAATTTTTGACCTACCGATGCATAAGTCTAAAGAATATGTTAAACGAGGTTTCTTGGAAGCATCCGGCTCCTCTTTCATCTCTTACAAGATAGAAAAATGAATGCTAAAATAAAAAATGTAAACAGTCGATGTTCAAAACGAGCAACTGCCCGGCTTCTTCTCGGTAGAATCTGCCTTCCGAACAGGTGGTAGTCACTACAAACAGACAGACGTGACGTTTCAAAAGTGCTTGTATTAGGCGTACTTGATAAAATGAATGTTGAATTTGAATTTAAAGTATTCAGACAGAAAGGAAATAATATTATTTGAATTTCCTTACGAATTATTTGGTACACTTTATAATGAATACATAAAATGTATATAATTCATCATCATCATTATCATGATTTCAACCTATGAACCCTGCTGGCCTTTGTTAGAATTTTCACACTCCACGCAATTGCCGAGCGTCTCGCTTGATATCGTCTGTCTGCCTATCTCTAGAGAGGTCTACCAACACTGCGCTTTCTAGTGCCGGGCCGCCACTCCAGTACCTTGGCACCCCAACGTCCATCGGTTCCTAATGGTAGGTGCCCCGTAGATTGCCACTTGACTGCTATATTGGTAACACTGGTTTTTACGGATGCCCTTATTTCTGATTTGATAAAATCAGGCTGAGGCTTATATTCATTAAGTAAAGTTTTTTTATGGATCGTATTTATATTAGGTTACAACATTACTATTGGGTGTAAAAATTACAAGTTATAAAAATAGTCGCACAGTGCAAAAAGCTCATGAATAAAAATACCAAACGGGTAAGAATATAGCCGCCATAGCCGAATAAAGTCTCAGTGAGTTCAGCCATTAATATATTTCAATTAAATAATTATTTCTATTTATCATAATTTTAGTGAAATGACTTTCGTTATTTGCATAAGATAAAACAGAAACAATATTTGATGCATAATTTCAATTATGCTTTGTTAAAAATGTGGCATAAAGATTCACTAGATTTGTTTTATTATTAGATATCATCCAGGTAATCCAATAAGTTAAGTAAATAAAACAAAGTTTCGTGTCACCTCACGTCATTTTTGTATGTTTACTAATCTTGTCCACGGCGTTTAGAGGTTAACAGCTTTGCAAATAAAATATTTGCATTATTAGTTACAACACTCTGTATTAAAAATTTGGTTATTTTCATATTTATGGTGAAGTTTACTGCTGTTTGTTTATTAAGAAATATATGAATAATATTCTTTAGTCTTCAATATTCTTTCATGTATACACAAAATTATTTCGCAACCTCGCTAGTACGTCCTTAAATATTTTTAATACATTTTAAATATCTACCTGGAAAACTATAAAACTACCAGTATATTCATATAATTTTATTTTATTTATTTATTCAAAATATTGGTAAGGGTACATAATTGACCCAATAAACATGGTGCCGCGATAACTGTTGCAGTAGTATAAACTGTGTCGCAACAATTAACAAGTTTTTTACTAACTACAACCTATTTCCCGTGTCTTCGTGGACATTTACTATGATAATACCGTGGAAACTATTTGTTTTCCTAGGATACGAAGCCTATGTAACTCTCCGTCCTTTCAACTAACTCTAGGCCAAAAATCAAGTTGATTGTTTCCGGCTTGACAGAAGGACAAACACACAAACGAAACACTTTGGCATTTAAAATATTTATTATATATTATGTATATTATTATTAACTATTGTCTGAACCAATTCTGATCGTAGGTTTGTAGCCCTTATCATCAGCTGTGAAAGATACTATGTACTGCTGTCCATTAGGAGCCACGTATGAGTAGGTGCCTTTAACTCCAATCCCCTGTTGATCTCCCACGGTGATAAGTTGACCCTCCTCCTGACGCGAAACTCCATCGCTCGTTTTGTATCTGAAACGTCATCACCATCATCAGTCCATTACCATCCCACGGCTAAGCACACGGGTGTCCTTCCATAATGAGAAGGGTTTAGGACGTAACCGTAGCGCAAACCACGCTGGCCTAATATGGATTGGTGGCCTTTGGGAACATTGTTTATTGTCGAGAACTTTTAGGAATGGTGGTTTTCTTTCGATGTTTTCCTTCACCGTTGATGCAAGTGACATTATAATTGCTTAAAACGCAACTTATCTAAGAAAAGTAGAAGTGCGTGCTAGAATTCGGAATTCGGCCCTCGAAAGTGAAGCCAAAGTCCTAACTACTGGTTTATCACCGCTATCTGAAATGTATTTCTATATTATTTGAGGTCTTAATTAAGAGGTAGTGCAGTTCTAACGTAAACTAGTTCACGAATGCATGAGCATATAACCGATGAAGAAATAAATGCAGTGCAATTAGAGTTAATGAAGAATGTAAATTTTTGTGGATCCAGGACTCACGTTATAGTCAAGTACTGCCAATCTTACCATGTTCGCTAAACCAAATTAATAAATTTGATAAATGACAGGTACTTTTGTTAAGCTATTGAATCGCCCAGCTTTATATAGCTTTGTTTTTTTTATACACACAGCGCCACCGAGCCCCAAAGTAAGTAGCTTGTGTTATGGGTACCAAGATGACTGATGAATATTTTTCTGAATAATATACATAAATACTTATAATATACAGATGAACACCCAGACACTGAAAAACATTTATGTTGTAGCGGTCTCCACATTACAGAACTAGATGGCCCCACAAAAATCCTGCATCGCGCTAGCGAAGTGTTATATAAAATATTTGCATTATTAGTTACAACACTCTGTATTAAAAATTTGGTTATTTTCATATTTATGGTGAAGTTTACTGCTGTTTGTTTATTAAGAAATATATGAATAATATTCTTTAGTCTTCAATATTCTTTCATGTATACACAAAATTATTTCGCAACCTCGCTAGTACGTCCTTAAATATTTTTAATACATTTTAAATATCTACCTGGAAAACTATAAAACTACCAGTATATTCATATAATTTTATTTTATTTATTTATTCAAAATATTGGTAAGGGTACATAATTGACCCAATAAACATGTTGCCGCGATAACTGTTGCAGTAGTATAAACTGTGTCGCAACAATTAACAAGTTTTTTACTAACTACAACCTATTTCCAGTGTCTTCGTCGGCATTTATTATGGTAATACCGTAGGGATGAACACCCAGACACTGAAAAACATTTATGTTGTAGCGGTCTCCACATTACAGAACTAGATGGCCCCACAAAAATCCTGCATCGCGCTAGCGAAGTATTCACAAAGAATGTCTATATATACAACTTCCAAAAAGATGAATGTTCGGACCTCGGTACCCGAGCACGATCAAGATCTTTCTATTGTTACGGTCGAGCGTATCACCATAGCTCCCGTACAATTTTCATCATACAAACATTTTCCAGTTGTGGGAATCGAACCCACGGTCTTGGACTCAGAAAGCAAGGTCGCTGCCCACTGCGCCAGACGGCTATCGTTGCCGTGGGAATGGTATTAATACATTTACGAAATAAATACCATTTAGTAACAAGGGTTAAAATATAGAATGGTCTTACTCAAAGTTATATCCTTTTTCGTTAACAAATGTTTTTTCAGTGAGGATTTCAACTGGCTCTTTAGCTTCCTGAGCTGATAGGGCTGCCACCACTGTGCAAAGAACGGCTAGTTTCTGAAAACATTGGATTATTATAGTAAAAATAAAAAGTAGCATAAATAATTATGAATATGATATTATGGTAGTTACCCGAAACCTTGGAGATTCTCTTTCCTAAGAAGGTATTTAAATTAAGTTTTTAACGGTTAAACCTACTTATTTTTTTACTGTTCAGTTGAAATCAATCTGTCAATCGTTGCCTTTTCCATGCTAGTATGTAGCTAGACTTTAAAAATGCATGCTAAATTACTACTTGTATAGTCCTATATTTGTCAGGGTCCCTTAAAATGATTCGGCCGTGTTATCTTTCAAATAATATGAGGCAGAAATCAAACATAGTCACTCCAATTTTATTTATTTGAGTAGATTGTTGGTCGAACCTTTCATTGTTTTTATTAAGGTCTGTAGGCCATTATTGGGTTTAAATTTATTTGTATGAACTATGGTGTAAGTAGGTCCCAAAGAAATTACATTAAATATGGTTTATTTTTTCCAGTTACAGGGCTTTTGAAAATATTTCTTGTATGCTTTGACATACTCGTACCTACCACAGACGAAACATTAGAGGGAAGTGTTGTGTGTATTCTTATGATAAGTCGTATACAACCTTTTGAATGAGACCTAACTCCTTTCATTTCATTTGACTATCGAACTTACCTTTGTAGTTAGATTTTGATAGCATAGTACTAAAAACGTAGGTCAAGAACTTACCAGGGCGAACATTTCTTATAATTTTTTCTTGATGATGCCACCTGCGACTGAGTTAAGGTATCCAAATATTTTTCTTAAATACACAGATTGTTTGCTGAAGTTATAGCACCTGAGCTATTTGCAACTGAGGTGATAACGTGGATAAATGATGAAATATCATTTCAAGAACAAAATTGACACACAGCGTACTCGAGGACAGCTTTATAACGTCAAAGCGTATGGCCAATTGTTAGAAACGTTATGAAATGGTTATTCCATCAAAATAGCATGGACCTGTTGTCATTAAATACAACTATGTAAATTTCCATTACCTTTATAAGGGGCACTAATATTAAAACTGGAAAAAGTAATAGGAAGATATAATCAAGATAAACCGTAGGTATAAATAGCCTAGAGAGATAAAGTTCAAAATATAAAGATTAAACTGGGCTACTTCTTTATAAAGAAGTAACCCAGTTTAGTCCTTTTTTTTAAATTATATTTTTTTAGCCTGGTGGCTTTGGCCGTGTCTAGTTACCACCCTACAGACAAAGACGTGCCGCTAAGCGATTTAGTGTTTCGGTGCGATGTCGCGTGGAAACCAATTAGGGATATGAGTACCATACTCCCTAACAGGTTAGCTCGCTACCATCTTAGACTGCATCATCTCTTACCACCAGGCGAGATTGCAGTCAAGCACTTGTAGTAAAATAAAAAAATATTGATATACTAGCTGTAAGTTTTAATCAACCATGTTTCAAGTATAGTTTAGTCTTATTTCATTTCCTGTTCCTCAATTAGGTTTCCTTCCTTTAATTTAGGGGTAAATACACAAAATCTTTTATCAAAATGCAAAGTACTGAAAAAAGACAAAGTAATCAAAAGACTAGACTTTTGAGTTTTGCGAATACAAACATAGTTAAGCTGATTTAATTTAATAGACTTAGCTAGATGACCAAACGACTTTCTAAATATCTGAAGAAATCAGTCTGTTAGTCTAGTCAGTAATCCAAAGGTGCAATGCCCATCTTTCGTTTATTTTTAGTTTCCTTTAAACCACCACTTTCTTGAAACACATGCACTGCAATATTTGGATATTTATAGATATCGCAAATAGAAGAAAGGTTTTATATATTGAGCATAACATCTTTCGTTTGACACCACCCACAATCAGTGGCGTGCACAGGGTTTTTGACCAGGGTATGCATAAAGCAGGTGCATGGCATAAAATGGAAAAAATCCCCTTCAAGACGAGTTATATACAATAATTTGGGTATGCAGTGCTTTTCTGCATGTATCAAGTGCACGCCACTGCCCACAATGCATATAAGTTTCGTTTGATTCTTTATTTGCATTGATGAATGAATGCAGGTATCGTAAATAAAAAAAATAAAAAAAAGTTGCCTATGCCATGCGAAACGCCAGGACGGATGTTATTATATTATAAGAAAATACAAGAGTATACCTACGCAAGACTTAAACAGTCTTACTTACAAATGGAAGCAGTTTAAGCTTGTGAGAAAACAGGGAGATCGTTAAAAGAGCATCATTTTCAATAACTTAGTTTAATTTAATAAATAAATAATCGACAATCAAATAAATTATTTTATCATTATCACTTCCAGTCTCGTTTGAATTTCGTTTCATATGATCTCTAAGATAACATTTTTATTATTGTCCTATAGCCTCTTTTTCCCGCTTTGTACGTCATTTCGAAGAGATGACCCTTTTCGTCGTACCAACGGACGGCGCCAAGGACGTCTAGTGCCATTTCCCCTTTGCCTGAATCTACCATAGCGCCGTGCTCCGTTCTTGACGACCCATCACTTGCGTCGTAGCTGAAATTAGAAAAATAAATATAAATTCACATTTATTCGTATCATCCATATATCAAGTAGCATACTTCATTAGGCTACGCTAAATACTGACAATCAAATAAAATCTTGCTAACATTATAAATGCGAAATGTTCTAAGGATGGATGTTTGTTAGTCTTTCACGCAAAAACTACTGAACGAATTTGACTGGGAATGAAGATAAATTTACCCTGGATTAACATCTGGGTTACTTTTTATTCCGGAAAAATATACGGTTCCCGCGATTTATATAAAAGCAAAAAATACGCAGACGAAGTCGCGGGCATCAGCGTAAATAATTCAAACGTGCACGCTCAAGGATTATTCTTCTTAAAGCAAAAATTTTATTAGTAGATTTATTTAATAAGCCGCGTGGATCTAGTTTTTACAGAATCTAAAAAAAATCTTGAAGCTATCTAGTAGGGTAATTAAAAAATTCCTTAGTCCACTCCTTATCTTTTAAATTTCATTGAAGAAAACGAATTAAAAAAATATCCCAAAACGAAGTTTTAGTATAACCTACGTTAGGTCGATTGCGACATAAGATAACAAAAGTTGTGAAAGGCTATTGATTCTGTGCGTTCCATTTTTGACACATTGAAATGCTGCCAGCGGATAAATCCAATACTTGCGTGTCCTCGCATGTTTTGTTTACGAATTAACTTGGGTGAAATCCAAAATTTTAAATAAAAACTCAAACATTAGAAACCTTTTTCATTTAAGAAGTTGAGGGGTTAGAGAATAATACCTATAGACATACAAATGAAAATTTCCTCCCGAATTAAGTCCCGGGCAAAAATTATTATAATAAATGCCGAAGTTTGGATGGTTGCTTAATACTCAATCACGCACGATGACTGAACGGATTTCTATCTAGTTAAGCACAGACATAGATAATAGTCTATATATATATATATCACCATCTAGCCCCAAAGTAAGCGTAGCTAGTGTTATGGATGCTAAGATGACTGATGAATATTGTTTTTATGAATAATTTACATAAATAATTATAATATACATACACCCATATATATACACCCAGACAGTGAAAAACCTTCCTGTTTATCACATACACATTTTTCAGTTGTGGGATGCGTACCCACGGCCTTGGACTCAGAAAGCAGAGTCGCTGCTCACTGCGCCAGTCTAAATTTCACATAGGCTATTTTTTATGTCCGAATAAAATGTAAGGTTCCCGTGGGATCAAAAAGTTTTTTATTTTTCGCAGGGCAGGAGATCTACATGTTTTTTTTGCATAGTGGTAGCTATCACGTGGGTTGGGGAATAGTTTAAGCATGCACACCAAAATTTCCCAGCAAAAGATGGCGCGGTAAATAGTTTCCTGCTATGAAAAGTAATAATATAATTAAATTGTTTGTCTGGTAAGAGGCTTTAGCCGCGGCTGGTTACCACCTAACCGAGAAAGACGTGGTGCAAAGCGATTTAGCGTTTCGGTACGATACCGCGTAGAATTGGATTGCCATGCCTACCCCAAACAGGTTATCCCGCTAGCATCTTAGACTGCATTATCACCTAACATCAGGTTAGATTGCAGTTAAGGGCTAACTTGTAGTGCAATAAAAAAATGTTTAGATTGACAGTTTTAATGTGTGCAAGTTGACATTACAATAATAGAAAAATAGTAACGATAGAGTTGATCTTTTTCAGAGGTTAGGTTCAAAAGTGGTAAATACCTATAAGAACATACTCCCTTCTATCAAGTTCTATCTAGTAGGTAAATACCCAGAACGTAAGCATTGATATTTCTAACTTTGGTTGACTGAGGAATACAATAATGTGAATATTGATTACCTACTTAATTGATAAATAAATACGCATTTTGTGAGCACATCCGTAGTATTGTTTCCATAAATACTTTACACATAATGCACGAGCACCTTATGGAACAATTTTCCGTACTTCCAGTTATACAATAAAACCTATAAAATAGCAGAAACAATACTCATAATCGTACTGGGTATTGTTTTATTTGTTTATTATAGTTGTACAGCAGAAACGAAATAGCACTGCCGGTAAAGCATATCGTTTTAATTATGTTTTATCAGATCCGACTCTTTCTTAGGCAATGTATACGCGTTGCCTACCACAGATAGTAAGCATGTGTATAAATTAACGTTAGGCTCGTAGAAAAGAAATATTTAGAGCTTAAATACTCAACGCTGCTCTAAGTTGGGCATTAAGAATTTATATCACATTCCATTACAATACAGTTGTAACCATACAACTGTACGCACGGGTGTCGTACGAGGTGACTTATGGAATATAATGAATAACTGGCGGCAGCATCCTGAGTGCTGCGATCACCAATTTATATTTTAATATCTGCCCATCGTGGTGTTATAAGCAAACTCTACCGTTGATAGAGACCATAAGTCTAGCAGTGGAGTGTTAACTCGACCGAAAATCGAATCCACGTCCTCGCAGTCCTTGTCAATGTGCTAATTCACCTCTTAAATATTTTACCATATATCGCTGGTAATGTTATTAACGAAAGCTGATAAGAGTCACTTAAGTTACTTATACTTTTTGCTCTTATCTTTTACTGTTTCGGTGCACAATGTTTAAGGTATAATATTTTGTTTTTTTTTGGCACACTGTTTTAAAGGATAACTGTACATTTGTAACCTCGTCTTATTAGGGTTAATGATGCACTTAGAGGACGTGGCAAATAGTTTCGTATAGTTTGAATATACTTTCAAAAGACCTATGTAATGCAGTTAATGTCTGTTGGCTGAGATTATGATGATAAGGAGCAATCGTGCTGTAATACCTCAAAATATTGTTAAAAGTTAAAATAATGAATAATACACGTACATATGTAATATGACAACAAACTCCTCCTATTCACTCCCAGATAAGTTAGTTACATTATAATAGATTCGGATTGTATTACCAACCCAACACCTGAATCTATGTTATAAGAACACAGATAAAAATATATTCGGGTGCTCGGAACGCAAACGGGCATCCAACTTAAAAGAGGCGTAACACTTTATTCAAGAACCAAGTTTTTTTGCACTTGACGGCTGTTCTACTTTTTGTAACGTCATTGTCGCATTCGAGTTCATTAAGCCTTATAAGGATCGTAACCATTTAAAAAATTTAACATGACGAGAAGACGTAGCTGATGGTGTAAGTTGACTTATTTGACCGCCTGGTTTATTTTTGAATTGTTTTTATACCTCCCTTACTGTTATTTCGTAAGAATCTTAGCTGTAAACTGAACATGATGTTTAAGTCTGGTTTTTGATTACGATTACGATAAAGATATATTGGGTTTGGTGCCATTGATTTATTTCGTATTTTGCATTCGTGTCATATCAGTGAGGTATAGTTTAAAGTATTCAAGCAGAGGAAGAGCGCTTGAAAGTATTACATTATTTAAGTTATATCCTTAATACTTGGTAATTGGGCTTTTAGTTAAAAAATAAGAAACACCTTTAAGATATTTTTCAATGTCTACGAAATTTCCATTGCTTTCACTTAGCTTGGTTTCTGGACTAAGACAAAAATAAAGAAATTATTTATTGATTCACTATGATCTCACAGTCGTACCACACATAAGAATAACACAGGCACTGCTGTAAAATTTCCTAATCTCACGGGGTATAAACAGAATCGCTACACAGACGAAGTTTCTGGCATATGATAGTTTTCGTTTATAAATATTATTGTAGTATAAACTAGCGCCTTAAAATCAGGACAATCTCAGAAACATATCCTACGTCATTCTTGTACCATAATTATGCACGGGAAAATATCATCAGCACTATTGATGAGATTATGTTGATAAGATGATGTCGATTAGATAATGATCAGGTCATTGTCTATGAAGCAGTGGAACCTAGTGGGTAAGGCATCGGCTTCCCTTTCGGGTGTACCGAGTTCGATTCCGGTTATTCCGATCACGCACCTCTAACTTTTCAGAGTTATGTGTGTTTTAAATTTAAGCAATTAAATATCACTTGCTTTCCGTGAGGAAACCTGCATGCTTGAGGGTTCTCCATAATTTTATCAAGGGCATGTGAAGTCGACGGCCTGAAGCCTTTTCATTATGAGAGGAGACCCGTGCCCTGTAGTGGGCCATCATAATGACGATGCTGATGCAAAAGGTCGAATTCATTTGTTAGGATTGTTTTCTTTTGGTATCGTTTTTGTATTAGTTGCGTTACTAGGTATGTAACAATGACTCGTTAGTTTCTCGTTACCGGAAAAATACTAATGACTTGAATACTTGTTATTTTTAAACAGGAAGTTACAAGTATTAGGTATTTTGAAGCGATATTAACATCGTATGTTATAGCTTCAAAATACCTAACAATTATTCATTAAAAAAGCAACATCTCCTGAGGTTTCGGAGAGAAACGTGAGTAGAGGGTACATTGCCGAAGATCTGTTTGGTGTGGAGTTTGAGGATTGAAGAAATTATTAATTACACCATACTAATTCTCCTGCTTTTCGGGGTGTGTACCAAATTTAGCTTAATTTACATGACATCGAATGTAACCATATTGAACCTAGAAATTTGTCATATATTTTCAGGGGTAAGTTAAAAAGAGTTATTAGGACTGACTGCCACAATTCACAAAAATATAAAACAAATTAATAAAAATAACAGTTTTAAATGTACTGTTGTAGTACATTTAAAACGTAAGTAAGTAGTAAGTAAGATAATAAAGTTTTATAAAATATCGAGCATTTAAACTGCAAAGTCAAATGTATGCATGACTAGCTATGGGTCGCCATTTCAACTGCGTAGTTTTATCACCCCGGAATACAATACTATGACATTTATGTTTTTAAATCCTAAAAAAGGTTATATGTACCACGTACATAAATAGTTTGATGACAACAATTCAGCAATAAACATAAGCATAAACAATAATAATCATAGTTCGTATTTTGAGAAAATTATTTACTATAATTGCTTTTGCCTTAATTCCGGCCTTAACACGGTAGCTTTATAGGTATTGCTAATTCTCCTTGCACTTTTTTAAACTTATATATAGATAGTAGACAGGCGTGCTCAGCATACATCGTCAAAATTAAATGTAACCTGGAACATAACCGCAGCGCTCTCTACCGGCTCCTGTGGTGAATTTAACTATTCAGGGACAGCCCGGGTAAGGAGGCAAAGCTTCGAGGGCCGCACCCCGACAGATGACTCCACAATATCTTAAATATAAAATCGGGCCAGCCAACACACGTACTAAATAATTAACTATCTATAAAAATACTTGTCTACTTTTAAATAAAGAGGAGCAAATATACTAGATCATCATCATCATCAAATAAACCGACGGACGTCCACTGCTGGACATAGGTCTTTTGTAGGGCGTTCCAAACTCCACGATTCTTGGCCGCTTGTATCCAGCGGCTCCCCGCGACTCGTTTAATGTCGTCTGACCACCAGGTTGGGGGTCGACCAACGCTGCGCTTACCGGTGCGGTATCTAGTGGTAGACCTATCTATCTATCTACTACTAGATACTAGATGCAAGTAAGTAATTGTTATATAATAAACGTTTTATTTTTGAAGATTCATCGATGACTCTTCAAAAGGTACGTCCTAGTGCCAGAGCTTGCAAAATACAAAACAACAACGGTGTGAATTTACCTGATTTATTATAAAAAACACAAACTATAGGTGTTAAACAAAATATAATTATCGATCTAAGTATCTTTTTATTCGTTTTTGAAATTTGGAAACGACTAACTAAATATGTAGTAGCAGTGGCGTGCATAGAGGGTATGCACAGGGTATGCAGATGATATAATATGCTGAAAACGTTAAGTAAGAGTTATAAAAAACCTACCCTTAAGTACTTATAATTTGTACTGGAGATTGTATCATCTGCATACCCTGTGCATACCCGCTAAGCAGGCCACTGTGTTACTACACAGTGGCCTGCTTAGCGGGTATATGATTAATTAAATAAAGTAGTTTTATAAAATAAAATGTTTTAACTAGCCGGTTTCATTGTATAAAAAGCTTTTTGTTACTCAAGCACCATAGATTTGCGCTTATTCAATATTTTACTCAAAAATATTACAAACTGATGCAACCGCATTAAGTATAACTATAATACTTTAGTAATTGTTTTAACATACTTAGTGCCGTGCACAGGAGTTTTGGCCATAAAACAGGAATATAGCAAATATTAAGTTAGGCCAAAGCAGTGCTTTTGTGCATGTATGAAGTGCACGCCACTACTAACACACCTACTTAGCATTCTTCACAGTGGGTACGATTAAAATATTTCGGTGTACATAATTAAATTGGCGTTAACTCTGAGAATGTAATTATGATGATTCGGGACTTTAAAATACCCAGCATTAATATTGAATGCTACAGCTAATATTTATGACCCAACTTATTTTTAATACTTTCATAAACACAACTGTATGCGATTGCTCTTTTAAATCCTTAAAATACTTAGATCTGAGAAGGAATATAAAATCAATATAAACATACAACAATTAATTCTCACGCGCTTTTTTGGCAATTCTTCTTCATTATTTTGCCATTGTTTTTATTATTTAACTTCAAGTTTTAATAAAAATGTTAGTTAGAGGTCAAAAAACGTTTGTAACGAACGCTTAGATCAAGTTTTATAAAATATTGTCACTGTGAGCGCAGCGTGGTGTTGGGTTCGTGTTTTTCAATTATTTATATTTTAAATAGTAGTGCATAGTTTGTTTAGTTGCTGAGTGCTGCGAAATGAGTATGAACTTCTTTAGAGCGGAAACAATAATCATATTGTTGACTAAATAGTTGTCTACTATATTGAAAAATATGTCCTAGTTACCTCTAAAGGAAATTGAAAGTACGTTTTCTTAATTAAAACATTGAGATAAAATAAAAAATATTCAGTAGTTTGCTTGTATTTAATTACTAATAATTTAAACTGTGCTATTTCCTCCAAGAGTAAGAACACTAATAAAAATATGAAATTTAATTTATTATGAACTCTACGACTTGTGGAATGCAAATAAAAAACAGAAAAAAAAATCGATTCCAGTCATGTCTGGATGGAAGATTGCGATACAGAGTGTTGTGAGATGTTATAGAGTTACTAGTGAACCGCCACGACTTTACACGGGTGCAATGTGGGACTAACGTGGGGCAATTTGAAATGATAAATAATAGAATTCCATAGTACATTAATTTAATCTATATCGTAAGGTTTATCCCTCGTTTGCAATGTAAACGTACAAAATATGTTGGTTACAATAAAAAAATCTTAGAATTTCTTCGCTTTAGTCTACTATAATATAAATACATGTCTCTTTAAAAGTTTAAAGTTTGTATTGAACGTAAGCTTTTAGAAAAGTCCTATTATAGTATAAAGGACTACGTTATCGATAAAAAAGCTTAGGTGCGAGTTATTGCCAGGTTGCACTTCTATGAGAGATGGTGATAACAAAAAAAAAACACCCGGCTAAGTTTTTGCGGGCTTCTTCTTAGACCAGGACGCATTTGGAATCGTCGTAGCTTTAGTTTTAAGTTTAGCAGTATCGTTAACATCTCACTACCGTGTTATTCTCATGTAATGTACGCAGCGAGCAATGGGCCGGGCCAACTTGAATAAAGATATTTTTGGCTTTTTACATGTTAACTACATATAAACATTCCTCTTGAATCAATTCCTATTGCTGATGCATTAAAATCCGTTTAAGCGTACAAACAGCGGAAGAAACTAGGTTTTATACTACGTAATGATAGTTTTAGAGTGAAATGGTGCAGGAGCCACGTTTTTTTAAATTACCATTATTGAACACCTGTAGAAAATGTTATAATGACAACAAATATTTAGAACATTAACTATGAGTATATGAAGGGTTGCCTAAGAAGCAAATATATCTTTATTGAAGAATTACTGTGCCTCTAAACTAAACGCTGCAATCGTATTTTAAAACTCGTATTCTTAAGGGTTTATATGTATCCCCTAAGTTTGGTTCCATCGGGTCATAAATTGAGATAGTATGTTTAATAAAGCTAATAGAGTTCAAGATAGATTACATTAAGAAAACTCATTAACCTCTCAGGGAACACAAGCGTCACATGGCAAAGGCGTATAGTTATTCCTACGAAAGACCAGACCTACAATCAGTAGATGTAAAGCGGTTGAGATTAACAAAAAAAACACCTATAAAATACTTTTAAAGAAGAGCAAGCAATAGTTACAAATCACAGAAGCTTTAACGTGGGTGGACAAGTTGGCATCCAATAACAATCTGAATAAGCTTAGAGTATTAAATCAGGTAACAATTTTTTTAATGACCATTGTCTCATTTTTACAAAAGATTTTTTGAATGACAGACACAAAAACCACTTGACTGATTAAATATAAACATTATTTGGTCAGTAGAAAGCTATATTCTAAACGAGTTACAATTTATTTTGCAGTAGTATTATCACTCTGAAGTAATGGTATTTGTAAAGCAAGCCAGAAGTAATGGTAGTTTAGAGAAAAAAGGCGAAGGGGCTCAACCGCTCTTTCGTCTTACTGCAGCCAGTCTGATGGTACGACGGACTTTAATACCATGGACTGCCAAAATATGGATCTTTGGTGCTTCTCGATCGTCATTATTAGACATAAAAAATATACCTCACTATCAAGACAATCTGATCTAGATAAATCTTGCACTTAATTAACAATATGTAAAGTATGGAAAAAACATATTTGGACTTTCGGAACTTTGAAAATTTTCGTATAGCAGTTTATTTTTAAACTATAATTGTTGTTTGCAAACATGCAGCTAAACTATTCAGTTAGATAATATCTGTAAATCTTCTGTAAACTCAATTTATTCCCGATTTGTCTAAGAAATCCTTAAATTGAATTTTTCCAAATTTGAACTAAAAAAAGGAAATTGCCAGGCAGATGGAGGTACTGAATTGTATCACAAGAGCCCTTTTTACTATTTGGTTACAGAAATATAAAATTATAAGATATCCTTTTAAATTTTTACTTTTTCAAACAATATTGTCCTGGAAAGCAATGAGACATAATTTACTACTATTGATTCTGTGTTCTAGGTCGAAGATGTAAAATTAAATGTTTACCATCTACGAGATGATAATACCTACTTTTATGGTTTGGTGCAGGTAACTTAAACTTTAGGAATTTTTAAACTTGTCAAGCGATGACATAGTCCAGGATGCCCGTAAATTCATAAATTCCATAATAAAGTAGTTTCTGATGACATAATTAATGCAAATGAGCAAAAACTTTAGATAGCTGATATAGGTACGAAAAGCTTACGACACCGAATTAAATAAGAATAAAAAAGTACCTACCTATTAAGTTTATAAAAAAGAAAACTTTGTATATCTACATATGTAGAGTTACATCCGTGAATCATTTTGTTTTTAAAGTTCTTATATACCTATAGTTTCATTTTTCTTTTACTTTGATTTAAGTATCAAACCCAGTGTCCAGAAATGATAGAATGAAACAATTAGGATTTTTTTAGTCCACTTGCATTAATTTTGAGACCACAAAGATAGTACAATTCAGTAGAAGTATCTGTATTCCTTACATGTATCCTCAAAATATATTATAATGAGAGTTAATGTAGGATAGACTAATCTAACTACAGGTCAGAAGTCTCGTCTCAGAATAATAAGGACTTAGGCATTCCACGCCTGCCGGATCAGTAGAAAATTACACGCCTTTAAGAAGATTTTAAACAACTTCGAGGCATGCTGGTTTCCTAACGATGGTTTTCTTCACCGCTAAAGCCTGTGATGTTGATATTAAGCTATCACAGCTATTTTCTTTAAGTCATTAAGTCATTATATTCGATTCAAACAATTAAACTTTTAAGTTAAGGAAACAAATTCGTTATTGTTTGCCCTTAAACAAAATATTAACTTTTATTACCGAAGTTGTTATTAAAAGAGGAAGGTAGCAGACGCCAGCAATGCAAATTATTTAAGTGTAATACTGTAATAAGTAGTGTAAATAACTTTCGCTAAAACTATTGAGATCAGATCTGGACTATCAAACAACTGATTAACATATTGAGTTCTTTAGTTGAAAAAATATTCCTTATAGTTTCGTCCTTTATGTATCCTACTTTGTGTGTCCTTGGTTTACATAAGCTACTAATTATATTCGGAAGCTCTCCCTTATACATTATACTTATTGATTGTCATAGGTAAACTTATACAAAAAGTTTTAAAAATACTTACTGATATTTATAAGAATTCGGCATATTATCTGTATCTAAGTCATAACGTATGACTTGAGGCCTAGGTTGACTATCAACAGCAGGACTAGCACCTAATATCTCTACCAAAGCTGACATCCCGATAACCTGAAACGTAGAAGATACTAAATTTAGGCGTATGGTTAGTAATTAACAATACAAAAACAATCCTGATACTACAAATAAAAATATCCATTATCGTGCAGGAGTCACATTCATTAAAAAAACAAACAAAACAATTTTATGTGAAGGTGTGGATAGCAATATGCCGTCATAATTATTTTAGTAGGAAACCAGTTAATAGAAAAATAACAAAGAATTCAACCTTAACGACTTTTAGTCACCATAATAATAATATCGAGGTATGTATATCTACTTAATTTGCGAAAAAAATAAAACGTTTTATTTTAAAATGCTTTCAAAGTGACTTCTATGCAAATGCCAGCATCGTAACACTAATGACATTCACGCATCCACACAAATAGTGATTAAACAGTGTACTTGTTAAGTCGAGTTTTTGCGACATGTCTTTGAAAACATAGCGCAATCAGCGGGAAGGACGACAGACGTAAAGTTCATAACACTGATGTTTAATCATTAAATAAACTAAAAATAACACTCGCGTCACGTGATAGATTCTGCAATTTGAATATTAAATGCATCTAGTATAAGCACGTAATAATTACCAGTAAGAGTAACATCTTGCGTTGTCCGGTGAGAGAGGATACAGGTGACTTCCTGAACAGGCTATAGTCCGAATGTGCTAACGGTTTCGTAAGATCTCTTTATATATATGGAGTCCCCGATATGCGCGCAGTTGGCCGCAAACAGAACGCGTCTCGAGCTCGACTTACACTGATAACTGAGCCAATTCTAGCTGACCATAACTTGAGATTGACACATGAATGGACTAAGAGGATTACCGGTGCGTTACGTCACACTTGCGTACAATGGTACACTCCTTACCTAGCAAACACGAGATCTCTCGCTATCACATATACAATTATTGAAGACTCTTGAATCGCAATTATTTTATAATAACCCTATCACATTTGCAAGTATCATAAATTTCACTCGGAGATTATATTACAATAGAGTTTTAACTTGTTATTTATTTGCCAAACTGCAAGTAGACGTGTTTTGTTAGCAGATTGCGTACGTTTTATGAGTCTACTCTAGCAATGTGGGGATCAAATCCGGATCTCAAATATATGTACCATAATATATGTGTCTAATACTGTTTTGGATGAATATATATGTCTAATACGTTTTAGGCAAAATCTAAACCTACAATTTATCCAGGCTTGCAAAAAAAACTTAGTTATATATTTAAAAAATCAATTAAAAGTTGAAATGACCTCCAAAATGTGCTCAGAAAAATGAAAATTTTATTCCACCTCATTGCATCATCACCTATCTAACTTAAACTTAATCTTATTTTTAATACAAACTTTGAACTTTTCTAAAGTCATCCCCAAGATATTAACCGGTAATTTATTGTATAATTGTATACAATTTCCTTTAATTGAATTGCTTATTTTATATAGTCTAGTGCACTGCAAGTTTATTTTTGCTTCTAATTTTCCAATTATTAGGCGTGCAGGTTTCCTCACGATGTTTTCCTTCACCATTGAAGCAAGTGACACTTTAATTGCTAAAAACGTACATAACTTAGAAAAGTACAATGTTGAGCATTACAATGCATTGAGTTACTATGTTGCTATCATAACTATGTATCTGCCACATACACTATATAGACACTTTTTAATCATTTTTTGATCATATACTTTGTTTGAAAAAAACAGACAAATTGATAGTGCAGACTTGGCGAAATCTTTGATTAAAGAAGTCTAGTCTTTGACAATATTTATGATGTTCAAACTTATAATTTAAATTAATTATGGCCGAATTTCGACCAGTGGGTGTCGTAATCACTCAATACTTTTAAGACCTCTTTTCTTTGGCTCCCCGCACACAGTCAATATAATTGACAATATAATATAAATATTAACAATATTTTTACCAATACCATTACTCCAAAATACTCCAACCTTGCGCCCAATGTGTGCGGGGTGCCTTAATGAACTGCAAAACTAACATTGTTATGCCAAATTGTATACGTTGTGTTGTTATACTTTTCTTTCTGTTCTATGTAATTTTTGTGATGTGCAATAAAAGTATATTCGTTCATTAATTCATTGTTTGTACAGGTTTTATTACTGATATTCAAGAAAATATGATAGTTAGAGACTTCGTAAGGTTTATAACGATCGCATAGAGCTGTATTCTTTTAATATAGTTGGAGCTCTTGTTTCTTCTTATAGTTTTTTCAAGTCTCATGTTGATAGCTTCAGTACTCGTAGTTAGTAATTAGTTGGACACAGTCGCAAAACATGGGTTATATTATTACTATATGGGTACGGAATCCTAAAAATACATACAATCGAACATAGAACTTCGTTCCTGGTATTATTCGCAGTGAGCATTACTTAAAACGAAAAAAACCCTAAATTAAATAATAATAATTAAATTCTGAATTGCTTCTACGAAAAATCATGAAATCATTAATGGTAACTGAAGGTTATAGGTATGTATCTATTAGAATCGAAGATCTTTGTAATTTTATGTTTGCTGGTGATATTAAAGAATAGAAATCGAAAGCCAACGTTTAATATTAATCTTTACCTTTTCTCATATATTGAAAACATGTTAGTAGGTAAAGATTAAAGATTTATAGTTTTACCCCTTCAAAGGCAAAGCTCATTTTGTGTTAATAGAGTTTAACGACAAGCATTTTTTCATAATTTAACGAATTTTAATCGAATGTTATAAATTACCCCTGTCATATGGGAACACCATAAACACGAACATTCCAACGAAAATGGGGTTTTGGGTCAATCAATAGAATGCTATTTAATACAAACATTTATACAAATAATATTTCGACGATGATTATAACTTGGGTTACTACATGATTAATGTTACAGTTTACAGTTAAGAGTTAATACGCGAACAAATATGAACTTAATATTCGGGCTCAGTTTATTTACCCATCTTGAAGGACGATAGATAGAGTGCTATTTTAAAAGTCCGTGCTTGGAATTTAAAAGGACAACAGTACTTTCACGGAATGCTGTAATGTTTATCAGCACGCATTATGTTCGTAACAAAATAAAATATGTAGGTAAATGTAACTTTCCTATATGACTCAACACGCACTCGTAAACAAATTGGCACCCTGTCCTACTTGAGATGCCTAAGTGCATTATTGGAAAGTACCTGTTTGTTTAAGGTTAATGCCACTTTAATTTACTTCATTACAATATAATTATTTTTTCAACCGAAAAGAAAGCACTTACCTTTTAAGGTAATGCCATTGATGGATGATGGACAGATGGCGACCAACATGCGTCTTTAGTGGCGTTTAATTTTTTTATTTTATTTGAGTTAAAATGGACGGACTAAGCAGAAGGCCCATCTGATGGTCAATAAAAAACCAAAGACTTCATAGGTCTAAATTATACTGATTATACTTTGCGGGGCATGCAAGGAATACGTATAAAGAAGTGCCTTCTTGTGTCTATAAACCTGAGGCGTAGTGACCTATTATGCATCATGTGCCAGTAATTACAACGAAAACCACGCCGTTTAGACCGGGACACAGCAATGCTGCTTACCGGCGGATATAATAAAGATGGCGGATTGCAACCAGCGAACGACCAATAACATCATGCGCGCGTTTGAGCGAGTCTTGTAATTGGTCCCACGCAGGACGCAAAACTGATCGCCGCTAAAGACGCAGGTAAGACGCGGCAGTGTGGCTCTCGCTTTTAACTTTTGTAAAAATAACAAAATCAAAACAATGTTATATGATACAGAAACTTACTTAATACTGGGTTACCTCCAATGATATGAAGGAGTACTAGTACCGTAGAGAATAAACATTCATGTAGGTTTTCACGTACACTTATCTATCTCGCTTGTTTAGCAGATAATGAACAAATTTTATTTTTTTATTTGTAATTGTAACTTATTTTTATCTAAATAGGTTACTTGGCAAAAGTATTATTATTATTTTTGAAGTTATTTTACTTTTACTCAATTGCAATAAATTCAATCATTGACTTAAAAATATGAGATACATCAAGAGAAGGTCACATATCAGCCTTGAAGAGTACAGTGAACTCGCTATAAATAAGCGATATGATACGATTCTCTGTTGCGTAACCTACCATCACCATTTTAGACCAAAAAAAAAACATAGTTTAGATATAGTTATCTACTTTATTGATTAGTACCTGGGCAAGCGTCTTTTAAATCATGTTTTTTATTCGGGTAAGTAGTACTTATTTAGAAAAATATAAAAAATTTAGTTAAAGTTTGTATCGTAATTTCTCTAAAATTATTGATCTCAAGAAAATATATCAAATACTTTAATGTTTGGCATGAAAGCCTTTTATAAAAATAAAATTATATTGTATTTTAGTTCTTTTAGTTCTATTGAGTTCCTGGATTCCCTCGATTTTTCCAAGAGTCCTCCAATAGATCTTGCCCTGATAAAAATGGGACCTCTTGGATAGTATAGCGATATAAGTTAAGGTTGGATATAAGTAAAATAAAATAAATAGTTCTCGGTTAATAAATAACAAATACCTCAGAGTAACAAACATAAAAGAAAACAAAATACAACTGAACTGAGAGACTCCTTATTTTTAAGCAAGCTAGCACGAATTGCTCATTGAAATATAGTTGACATGGTCTGTTCTAAAACAAAATTCGAAAAGAAAAAGTTTGTAGGGGATTTTATGAAAATGATTTCATAGCTATTACGCTTATCTAGGTCATATTTAAAGTTTAAATGTTGCAGCTTTGTATTCGATCTTGCCACTTGACTTATCACTGCTGTAAACTCCGCTCTTAAACAGAAATAACAGAACCAATGCGTGTCTGTACAGAGATTACATCAATTTTTGATCCCTCGTTATTTTAAAAATACTGTTAGTATTGGATGCATAGTGAACTGGTTTTTCGAGTGCAAGTTACGGATGTAAATCTTCACGTCAGAATTCTTGCTATCAGAAATCAGGGGAAAGTCCAGCAATATGAGTACAAAATAACAGTGAATCTTAAATAAAAACAACTGTCAGCTTAATAAAAAATCACTAATGCCAACAGCACAAAAATGAATCAAAGTTTGATGAAATTTGGTGAAATCTTAGCAACTAAAACCCCACGCCGTTCCTACTCACTGCCTAATGATGAAGCCACGGGAACGCAAATTGAGACCACTGGGACTTCCCATTTATAAATCACAGGCCTCAATACTGCCCTAGGGAGGTAATCATTATATCAGATGATCTTTTTATTAGATTATGTGTTTAACCAGGAATGTTCTTTTAACTAATTTTCTTTCTTTCATCATCATCATCATCATCATCATATTAACCAATTATCAGCGCACTACAGGGTAGGTTTCCACAGGTCTCCTCTAACAAAGAGAAGGGTTAAGGCCGCTCACCACGTTCACTCAGTACGGATTGGTGGACATGCCTTCGAGAACAGCCATGGATTCAAGCATGCAGGTTTCCTCACTATGTATTCCTTCACATTCTTCAGGATATTTATCTTTAGAGAGTTAAATATCACTTGTGTGTAGGTGTCGGCAAGTGACATTTAATTACTTAAAACACAAAAAAAGTTTTATAAGTTACAGTGCGTGTTGGGAGTCGAACTCTGCCTCCAAATGTGAAGCCAAAGTTATAAGCATTGCGCTATCACCACTTAGGTAATATTCTTTTCGACACCTATTAATTATTTTTGTACACTATAACAACAACAACTCCGGCGAAGTCTTATTAAAATCTAAAAACTCGTTAATGCTGTAGGAAACTTGCCTATGTCTATGGTACTGAAAATTAAATTGTTAGTGTCAACCGTAGATGAGACTGTGATGACGGTGGTTATGACCGGAACTAGACGAAAAGACATTTAAATAAATTAAAATACAAGGATTTTTTTTATATATGTGACGCTTTAATTTAAATTTACTGAAATCATAACTTTTTTTTAGATCACTTTTTTGGTAGACTCATGATAACAAACATAATAACTCTCAACTGGTTAGTCCTAAACAAATGACAGTCACACTTTATTGCCAAATGTGACATACCGGTGTCTCTTGAACTAATATTATATTATTTTTTGTCAGACAAAATCCTACAGAAAAACCAAGCTCTGCGATCGTACACTCACTCTTTTCTCATACTGAAAATGCGAATGATGCAATTAAGTAAATTGCACAAGTAAATTAGATAGGCCAAAATATTGCAATTCGCAAACAAATTTATTCTTATTCATATTTTAAATGAATAGACTTATGTGTGATTTTAAGACGCAGATTAGGAAAGCATTGTGCCTTAAGCCATTAAAATAATATTTCGCGGAAAAGAGGAGTTATGATAAACAAGAAATATTTTATCAAAACAAGCTATCATAAGTAAACAAATACCAGATATGCCACTGGACCCATAAGGTTGTTTCTGAGCTTATATTTTTGCATAAACATTTAAGGACTTAAAAATTGAGTCTGCATGATTATAATAAAGCTACCTAAATCATTAAATTATGCATTTCAATTTAAAGAAATCGGACCTTTCACAACCGAAGAGATTTTAGAATAAAGAAAAAAAAGACAAAATTATCTTAATGGATTTATACAGGCAAGTGTTATCACGCAAAGGAATCGACATGTACCATAAAGGCACCTGTACATTCTCATGAAATTTTATAAACTCCGTATAAATTGAATTGATGCGAGGGAAACTAAGCTTAAAGATAAAAATTGGGCACAATGATTTTGTAATAATTCGCAAGAAACATATTGTTATTTGAGCGTAATATGTTAAAATGTGAGTAGAACTATTGTACAAGGTGATGAGAATGAAGATGAAGTTGATGAGATTTTTTTTCTTTTTATTTATTAAAATAAAGGTGAATTTCGAATGGTGATTAATTTTTAATCGGCGAATATGTTACCTTCTGTCCCATTGAGATATTTCGAAAACAGAATATTTTAGACTGTTATGTCTATAACAAGACATCTCGTCCGTACAGTCAATCTGCCAGTTCTGCCATCTCTGGAATTTCATTTAATATTAAGCCAACCGATAACCTACCATTTCAATTCATCAAATTTCGTGAGAAACTAATAAACCTAGGTACAAACATTTTAGGCAATGCAGATATATTCTTGCCACTTTTATAGCCTGTACATGCATCAAATGTCAAGGCAGGTCAGTAACATAACGTTTATCTTTAACAATTAACAGGTGCTGAATTTGATTTCAATGTCATCTTTCTGTGGTCATTAAATAATTAACTTGTGATCTAGGATAGATTAATGCTATAAATAGAAAAAATATCTAGATGCTTTGATTCAATTATTGTTATAGATATCAATTTACAGTTGACGAATTATATAAAAGTTTAGTTTCAGTTTTGTACAAAGTTGAATTCTGCGAAAATACCTACTGGTATCTTTAGTCGTTTCAGACGAGGATTGAAATTCAGAAATGAACCTACTATTTGAACAGATCAATTAGCTAAAGTAAAGAGTGTTTCCTGAGACTTTGTATTTAATGCTTTAAACAGTGGCTCGGGCCTTATACTGTGTAAAATTAATCTGTAGACCTAATCAGAAATATAGTCATAGCCAGCCATGCCGTGCACATACATAAATGTATATGTCCATAATTTTGTTCCTAAGCCATAACTTATAGCGTATATAAGTCAATTTATTTCTGCGTTGACAATATTGGTGGCTCAAATGTCAGTTTTTTTTTCAATTCAGAATGAATTATGATTCTCAATCGGCAGTAACTAACACTTGTATGACAGTCTAGTGGAATTGACAACACTGAAAGGAAGACAAACAAAGAAAACTCACCTTTACTGTCACTTATTTATCTAAAATTAAAAGACTATATTTTAATTTATAATAATAATTACGGAATAAAAACGTCAGATTACATGTCATCATCTTATGGTTGCTTTAGATTAGTGTTTTCTAAATGTTTTTATATTAAGTAAAAAAAAAAAAAAAATGTGGTATTTAATTAAAAAGTCGGAAGAGTCATATTGTTTAAATCATTTCGATGTGTAATTAAATAAACCGAGAATGAGAAGGGGGCTTATATAAAGTTAAACGAAAAAAACTTCTCCCGGATGTACGAAATAAGGTTATCTCTTAAGAATTCTGTTACAACTGTAGTTTGCTTTTTAAACCATTTATTATAGGATGTTTCATTTAAATATATTTTTATAATTAAACTTAATTGGTAATTTTTATTTACTATTACTTTGAGTAACTGAAATGCTATAACACAGATGATTTTAAATTCAGAATAATAAAATACGATTGGATCAAATGTATTTGGTACTGGCTTATTGGCGTGCATAGTGGGTATGCACAGGTTATGAGGATGATATAACATGGAGGAAATGTACAGTTCTAGTTAACTAGCTGTTGCCCGCGACTTCACCCGCGTTTTTCTTACGCGTTAGGTTAAAATGATGTTTTATGCTTGATTCCGGAAGTAATTACAAGTTACTAACATTATATTTGTAATGGATTTTCGTTTTTAATTCAGAAGGTATGGATGAACAGACCGGTATACGAATAGCGATCAACGACAGGCAGAGCAAGTGCAATTTCAATCAAGCAATCCCTCAGAAAGTCGGAAAAGCTAATTTTTAGTTTTTATCAACTTTTTTGTTTCCTGGTTAGCTTTAAGTCACAAAAATTGTCAGAACTCTAAATAGTAACATTTTATTCTTCTCTTAGCAAATTAGTTTAGTTAAGTTTTGCCAGGCGCGACGGTTTGTTGTAAGCGTATTCAATATAAACGCCTGTGATGTTTATAATGCAACTTTCCGTAGCGTGGATAGAAATGTTTATGAACTAAATTTATATTAATATATTTAATTATATTTCAATTACACGTTACGCTCTAAAGAATCATCCAGAAGGAAATATGTTAGAGGCAATTTGTATAATTAAATCACTGGACAAATATTAGTTTATTAATAACTGTTATGATCCTGTTAGGCTGCGGATATATTGAAATAACTTATAGAGCCAAATTCACTATTCACAACCGTTTATTTTTAATTGTAACAACAAACATTATTTTTGCTACATTACTTTTTTGTTGCCGTAGACAAGAGAAAAAAAACAGACAAAACAAAATAAGTAAAACTAATAAAACGCCATAGATCTTTACACCAACTGGGATGACTATGTATTTATTTATTCATGATGATGTAATTACTAACTGGATCGATACTTAAATGTGTTATTGTTCAAGTATTGAACAGATTCAACGTGGTAAGTCCAAGACTCTGGCTTGACGAAATCCATACTAAAAACCAACATAGGACGTCATCCGTTGAGAGGATGAGGATGACATCCTAAAGCTCCTTAAAATTTTAACTCAATTTAATGCTGCAACGAAATAGTAATTTTCCACATCATTTACTTAGCAAATAGGCAGAACATTATTTTCAATTTTATTTTTTGTATGATAAGGACATAATGCAAGAAAATGATGTTTATTGCTAAAATAGCCACTGAGAGCATAATGAGGCAATGATTATTATTTCACTCACAGACATATACAAAATTGCATAGAAACTGAAAAAATAATACAAAGATACATGAAAGATCATCTTTTGCAAGAATACCTACCTACACTCGTATTATAATTATGCAATATCACAAGGTTGCCAATTTTTATAATGAGTAAACATTTCTTATATTTAAAAATAGAAAATCAAAAAGTGTACAGTTATTAAATTCTGATTATTCAATTTTTTCAGATTGTCGGATTTATTGTTATTTTAGCGTTTCATGATAGAGGATCAGCAGATAAAACCGTTGAAAGCAACAACAGTTCCGTTTATTTAGGACCAAGGTAAGACAATAAATAAAACATTTTTATATTGAGGCCAAAAATGTAATTCAATAAGACAACTTGTCACCCTCTAATCTTAATGCTATAAGAAACACGGTAACAAAATATAAGAGATGGATTAAATGTAGGTGTAACATGAGAATTTAACTGCAATATGGTGTTCTTATGATATTTGTTTCTAGATTTACTTATGTTATTATTATAAAACATTCAGATATTATCTCTGAAAGTAAATCTGTGGATGTTGTGTGATAATTTAAAAAGAAATAACTGTCACGTATTTAGTATTAGGAGAAAGTTTTGTGACAGTACTCGACCGTCACCGGGGAAGTACTACCGCCATTCTTACCTATATTTGACGCCAAGCAGCATTGGTGTGTTCCGATCAGAAAGGCGTGATTGTCGCTATAACGGTATAACAGGCTGAGGCTTACCACCTACGCCACCTACGTTGATGGATCCAGGGGGCACTTTTAAGGACCTGTTCCTTGTTCACCCAGGGAAGAGTTGCTCGTTAGTTATCCACTTACCAGCAGATCAACAAATCCCTACTAATATTATCAATGTCAAAGTAAGTTTGTTTGTTACGCTTTTACGCAAAAACTACTTAACCGATCCGATTTGTACACATATTCATGGAAGTGTTAGAAGTAATATAGGATACTTTTTATCCCGAGATTAAGCTCGGTTCTTTTGGGAGAGGGTATGAGTGTTTGACGATTTTACACCATAACTCCGACAAATTATAACCGATTTAAATAATTATTTTTGTAGTATAGAGGTTATATAGTATGTGTTTAATTTTGCCCAAACTGTGGTTGAAAATAGAGGAAAGAACTCCTCAGCGGACAGCAGCAAACCTTTCATTCAAGGCTTAGCGATACTGAATATTTTTTTTTTTTTAGATCTACAACTAAATTTAATGCCACATCAAAAAACAAAATCAAACGCTGACGAAGTCGCGGGCAACAGCTAGTATTAATATAAAATAGTCACATAGAACGCTTGCCACTTTGTTTAAGATTACATATCTAAACTAAACTGTTAAAGTATGTTGTCTTTTTCACAATGTTTCATGTTGAAAAATAAAGTAATATTTATAGATCTAGGAATTTAGTTTAGTGTAGGTTTAGAGACGAACATCTTTATTAGAGATGCACACAAATCTATTGGCAAACAGAATTTCACCAATATAAGTAACCCAGCTATTGTCCGTGTTTTTCGTTTGCGTTTATTACGTAAAGTATGTTACTCTCCATTCTTTCAACTAACGCAATGCCAAAAATCAAGTTGATTGGTTTTCTTATTAAGGACGTAAAGGAAGGACAAACAAACACACTTTTGCATTTAAAAATTTAAAAGGATTATCATTATTTCAATTATTACAGAAATGTTTCACTCAATATAACGGATAATGCAACAACAATTATATCCAGTTCGAAACGTAAGTCAGTGTTAATTTTAAATAGTGATCCAGCACTGCGGTCCGTAAATAAAAATAAAGTATCCAGCTTATATTATGAGGAATATGATGATAATGGCAAAGTACTGAACACTATGTGGATGTATAATCTCAAAGATGTGGCTGAATTTTTCAGAATTTTCTTAGATACTGAAATTTGTTACGGATATTGTAAAAATTAAAGGGAGAACATTTAATAAAGGAAAACTTTAAAGAAATTGGTATCTTTTTGTTTGTTCTTTGAAATTCACAGTTTTAATTGAAGTTTGCATAAAAATAATACATGTTTTTAGGTCATTACAATAATGACTACATAGCTGTATAAGCTGAGTTAAAGGTTCCCTGGCAGAGATAGCCACAAGCGATAGGGCAGCCTTTTATATTCTACTTTAATTCTCTACTTAATGGAATGCACAATTAAAGAGTAAAAATAATAAACCCTAAAGATATTTCCGCAAATGGTTTAGTCCCAGTCAGCTTCGCTCCCCATCTGAGGCGACTGGTAGTTCGCTCGCAGCCAAGATGCAGAAAGCAATGTGGCATAGCTAGGATTTACGTTTCTTAATCTGTCTCTCTGATCCTCGGCCGTCTGGTCTCCCGTGCCTTTGTAGTCCTCCGCCCGGTATAATATGTATTTATGTAAATTATATTTAGTTAATTTCTAAATATCTAAGTGACTGCGTTAAAATAGGGTTCAGATCCTTGTATAACTTTATCTAAAACACGGGTGTGGGAGCTCAGTGTTAGTATTATTATACTAACGGAATAACCGATCATCCAAGTTTAAGATATTCTAAGAAGGTTTGAATGAACCGTGCAATCAGTTTATAAGGTTTTCTTCAAGCTTGAATAGATTTAAATAAAGAAGCTGTGTGATAGGCAGACAGCCATGAATAAACTATTGGGTTCTGGTACTGGTTCGCTTCGACCTACCTTTCAGGGCGTCAGAATTTACTGAATTACAAATATCACTCACTTTAATGGTAAAGGGACACATCGTGAGGAAAACTGCCTGAGAGTTCTTCATATTGAGAGTTATCAAAGGCGTGTGAAGTCTACCAATCCGCATTTGGACAGCGTGGTGGACGTTCTAAGCCCCTCTCATTCTGAGAGAAGACGTGTGCCCATTAACGAGTCGGTTAATAGTATGGTAATGATGATCTTATATTATTCATTGTATTTAATTACCTAGAATAATCTGTATAATTAAATAAAAGGAAAAGGTGACTAAAGTACTGATCTATCGACACCGAGCTCATACTACTGGACAGATACAGATAACGTAGCTAATTTATAATGACATCTGACGTGAAACATTTACTGCAAATGCTTTTTCTAAGAGGTCAAAATTAGGGGATTGAGATTTTTTATGAAAAACGAACAAACGTGAGCGATAACTAATGTGTTTTAGTATCTATTCAGAGTATAATTTCAATGACAGAAAAAAACAATGAATGTTGATTACAAGTTTACCATTTCCGATTATCCTCATATATACCTATCTTACAAGTACCTACTTAGGTACTAAACTCTAGAAACCTCCTTACACCTATCCTTAACTGATGGTCGTAATAACTTATGACAAACAAAAACACTTATCTCAGGTACTTACCGATGCTATTACGTCAACTTCAATGTTTTACAGTACCTACTGTACTAATTATATGTAAACAAAAATTCTAGGTCCTAGTTGAACGAAGACAAAGTCAAAACTCACTTAATTGAAATCTACAGAAAGCAACGATGAAGTCTACATAATATGCATTTTCTTTTGTTAACTTAGAACAACTGTGCTGGGTTTAGTTTTGTTTAGCACCCTATAACTTCAAACTAAGTAGGAAGTTAACCATTAAGAGCAGGTTATCTATAAACTTTGGGATGTACCCCGAATATGTACTTCGTTTATTGTAAAAACCTCTTAATTAGTTACTTGCATTTGTTCTAGTAGTATGCACTATGGTTTGATATTTGCTACTAATATATTTTTAATACCACATTTTTTGGTATTTTTATAACATTTGATTTTCATGTACCTACGTATGGTTACTTTTACTTCTATAAATTTATCTCTGATTAGAGCCTTTACTCAATTTTTTCTTCCTATTTTCTTACTACCTTTTTATCAAAATCACCAATGTCCAAAGCAAGTTCTTCATTAATGCAGAGTTAACCTACTTTTAAATTATTGAATATTCAATATTCTTTCTTACGATCAAAAAAAATCCTACCGATTAACGCTTAAGCATCTACAGTACAAGCAAGGGTCCAATTTCAGCCAGCTTAGTTTAGTGGTTAGGTTTAAAAGAATAAAAACAAACGGATAGTCGTGAAGTAGTACCCGCGTTTACTTCAGTTTCCCTAAATTTCTTTTTAAACTTCTTATTTTCTCAGGCTAAAAAGTATCCTATATCTTCCCAGAATATCAATTATCTCTGCATCCGTCAAGATCGGTGCACTGGTATAAACGCACATAGGTAACCAACAAATAAATAGCCAAACTTTCGCATTTAATATAATATTTATTTTTTTATGTTGTTGAGCTTTTTGGAAGAAACCATGTCCATGGAATTAAATACCGTGATGCTTATTTCTGCCGAAAAGCAGCATTATTACAATGCTGCGTTCCTGTCTGAAGGGCGTGGTTGCCAGTGTAAACACAAGCACATGAGGTTTCGCATCGGGTTTATGGAGACAGGGAGGCATGATTTAGGACGTGTACCTAGCATGCCCTGCGAAGTTTTGCTCTGCTTATAGGCGATGATTTTCACTTAAAATCAAATTGACCATCTGTTTGGCCCGTCAATTAATACCTATTATTTAAAAAAAGTATGTATACAATGAGTAAATATATTAAGCAGGTTTACGATCCTAATTAGAACGTTACAGCGGTTCTCAGATGTGATTAAACCGTGGGGAATTCCTAAGGCCCAAGTTTTAAAAACAGAACTTCCAGATTGTGGGGATAACTTGGGTAATGCTTCCATAAGCAATATAACACACTCGAATATACGAAGCATACATTTTTTATTAAGTTTATGTATTTTTAGACTATAAAAATAATTATTACGAAGTAAAAGTATTTAAATAGAGAGAGTTACGGTAAATCAAACAATATAACGTTGTTATATACTATATAATTATCTACAAGATTTTTTTTTATTTCTTAATCTAGTAAAAATAAATAAAATCTATATCTATAGTAAGAATCTGAATACTCGTAAATAAAAAGTTATATAATAACAGCTATTAGTTCTACGAGTATTACATATTAAGGTTAGTAAAAATAACTTACTATCCCAATAGAGTCGCAACAACCTGAGGTGCAATCCTATTTGAAAGGTCATCAGACTGAAAAAAAAGCAATCATTATTGAACCAATAAAATACTCATGTGTTTTATTTTTTTATGCTTTCTTATCATTTACCTCAGTTGTAGTGTCCATAGCATCAGAGGTAAAGTCTGTTGTTGTTTCCGAATTAAATTCATATTCAGTTCCATGTTTGATATTCAAATCATTATCTTCAATTGCTTGATTGGGGTTAACAGAAATTTCAGTAGCTTGGGATTTCCTACTAAAACTAGCCGGAGTCATTTTAGACAGTAAATTTCCATTATTTTGTTTCGTAAAGATATTCTGTTGCGTATTTTTTTCTTCAAATTCTGTATTCGGCCTATATTGTTCATCGTATCTGTCTTTCTCAACATTATATCTATTATAATGCCATGGGTGGAGAGTATTTTTCATATAACCTTGTATGTTACTTCGCTCAGTATACCCATTACGAATTCTACTTTGAAGATCTGAAAATGGAAATAACCTGAGAAGGATATTGGTAGTGCACAATTGCTCTTTCATAATGAACAAAACTTTAAATATTTACAGTTTGTTCAATCCAAAATTAGGTGATTTTGCTGTCTTCGTTAAATAGTTAAAACCCAGAGATAAAAAATCATCCGGAGATGGTGCCGGAAAACATAATGCTGATTTGATAAATAATATCGCAAAGCTTATTCGTACAACCTGTGAATATCAAAGTACAAATGTAGTAAACACATTTTTAAAACAAAAACTATGATACTATATCTAAGAAAAACTATAATATAAACTGATATTATATTATGCACATAACTAAAACAAACAATATGTATTATAAATTATAACAAAACTCGTATATTGATATAACAGGTGGCCTCTTAATGGAACTGTTTGCGTTAACGAGTTTACAAATTTTAAGGACTCCGAACACTTTGTTAAGTTGTAACTTTACAAAAGATTCACTAAATGAGCTTTGAGAAGTTATCTATGTACTAAGAAGAACATTGAATAAGTGCTAAGTGCCTTATTTATCAATATTATACCTATTCCTGTATTAAACGGTAATCTTGTTATTTGGGCAAAGTTTGACCAAACACTTTATCACCATTAATTTGTACTTACCTTAAAATTGGATTGTTTAATCATGATTTATAATTAATTTTGATATCACAATAATTTTCCTCGAGACTATGAACAAGTTTTAGTCCGTTTTGTTATTGTTGTTAACCTTATTATTATACTATTACATATATAATAATTCACTAAGAAACGTTAGAACTGGTCGCGGTCGTTTAAAAATATGAATTTGTGATGAGATTACAGTCATGATGTTTTAAATCAATGTGGTTCTCAGAATAAATTACGAGTGTTGTTTAGGGTTCCTTACCGACAAGGTTACTGTTTAGGGATAATGACAAGGTAGATTGGAAACAGCCAGCTTCGCTCTCATCTCCCGCAAAATAGAAAGATGCAAAAATTTTTTCAAATGTTTTTGAAAAGAGCAACTACTGAGATTCTTGACGGCTCTTCTCCGTAGACTCTGTTTTCCGAACAGGCAAAGAAACGACAAACAGACATACTTGTCGTTTCAAAAGTGCTTATCAAGTAGGCCTACTTGAAATAAATGAATCTTGAATTATGAATTTTTGCGTTTTAACTATACTTCAACTTAATTGTAATATCAATTTAAATGTAATAGAATATTTATTACCTACTCATTTTTTTTGGTTTTGTACCTATAGTTGCAGTGAATTAGCGATGGACAAGGTGCAGCTCATTTATCAAATTTTTGCATATTTAATATGTAAATTTTACACAAATGTATATTGTATGACTATAAAGATTACTTTTCTTTTTCTTTTCTTGTGTACACATTTAAAGTTTCACTTATACAATACAATATGGTTTCCGATTTTAGTCATTGTAGTCAATCTCCAAGAGATTCCACAACTACGCGGGAGACATTATAGCGCACAGGGCAGAGCTTGCGGAAATATTCCATTACTCTTACAGTCCCATGGCACGAGCTCCAACACGACCAGAAAGGGATCAGGCGCAGGACTAACAGCTTAACTTAAATGCTTTATAACGGGTAAGAATTTCATGATAGAAAAACCTAATACTATTAATTGGCTCCACCCGGGAATCGAATCCAGGACCTCGTGATCTCCATTGGAACATTTTCACAACTAGATAAACGAGGCAGCTTATAATAGCTAAAAACGTAGAAAATTACAGTATACAACGGAACCAAATAGTACCTATAAAAATACAGATATGAGGGCATTAGTTGTACTTTTTATATTCGTTTGTAATGAGTGTTTATAATGCAGCAGGTATTCTGTATTATGTTTTAATTTTTTACTAACGATATACCAGTGGTTTGCCTCGATTTAAGACCTCTCGTTGTAAGGAAAATGCTTTTGTCTTTTGAACGTAGGTACCTACCTATCTATTGCCATCCGTAGACTCTTTATGGTGTTTTGTAAAGCACGACTTTTTGCAGGGGGCTATATCATTGAATGCCGCCAATTAACGTTTACTCAGCGAAATATATGATAAAAAATGATTAAGTTTGTTGTATGGTAAAAAATGAAAAGAAGCCGGCCAGAAACTCAGCCGTTGCCCTTTTCTAACATTAACATTTAAAACTTTACAATATCTCTATCTAGCGGGTGATGAGAGCGAAGCTGATTGATGCCTTGACATGACATAGATGACACTACATTAACTATAAGACTGATAAAAAGGCATATATTATTTTGGCATCGGTGGTATGCGAACCGTTGGTAAGTCCGCGATTGTTCAAATCCTGCTAGTTCCGAAACTTTTATATGCATTTTTAATTATAAATTTGGTTTTCCCTCCAACTATAGGCTAAAACCGTGTGCCCTGTGGTGACGGCCAATCAGAATACAGTTATCACCACCCCTCTTCTTCCCGTGGGTGTCGTACGAGGCGACTAAGGGATTATATAACGGAGAGCGGCAACAGCGTCCTCTGTGCTACTGCTACGACACTAACCCGCCCGCCCGTCGTTGTAATTACGGGCAAATCGTCCAGTTGGGAGAGGCCTTTAGTCTAGCAGTGTACTGTAATAGGCTGTTGATGATGATGATTGGCTAAAACACTTTTATACAAATATAAAAGTATACCTACACACAGATAGACCAACGGACAGATTGCAATGCAAATTTATATGAAAATTATATTCTGGCGCTTCTTTATATTCTGCGTATTTTAAATTTGTCAAGGTTACGTTTCCGCTGTCATTAGTCTAATGGAGTTGTTAGAGGGTCATTGTGATTTAAGTTCAACTTAACATTAGAAATCAAAGCAATCAGTACGGCTAGCCTAAGCAGGAGACATTTTCTCCACAGAGGAGAGAAAATAATGTTTATCTTCTCTCACAGTTTTATCCAATTTCCAAACATGGGCGAACGTACGCAAGTATGCATGGGTTTGAAACAATATCTAAATAATATAAGTGCAATATTAAACAGGGCAAAACTTCTCTTTTTTCCTGTTTCTGCGCTTTGCCACGATGACAAATAAAATTTTATTTCTTGCCAGTGATTAAAATGGGAATAATTGTCTGTCTCCTGCGTATGATAGACGTTTGTAGGTAAAAACGGTGTGTTCACTGCAATAATGTTTAATTTTCGTTATCAGTTTATAAAATGGCCAAGTGCGAGCTGGACTTGCCCACGAAGTGTTCCGTACAAAGGTGCAATTTGTTTGATCAATCTGTTATATGAATTATATTGTCATCGAACGAATTGTTCCCTCTTACTTCTTGTCGTGCCACCAACTCGTTCCACGTCAATGGTCATTCCTCGTCGTACCCTGAGTCCGGATGATGCTCTGAATAACTTTCCTGTAGATATAACTCTATAATTTATACTTAACTAGCGTACCCAGCCCGCTTCGTCGGGCTAGATTTTGCTTTATTTTATTTAAACAATAAACTTACATCATTAAATTTTTAATTTAAGTCTCATAATATATTAAATCATTTATTTTTCTCCGTTTTCGTTCTCTTCTATTCTCTTCTCGAGCGGGTGAAGATCATTATCTACACCCACCAATAGAATATCATCATAGTAAATAAAAACTGTATTTGACAGTTTGACAGTTCAAAGATTGGTGTGCTCCAATCGTCACTAAACTTTACAGGATTACTCGCCAAGTCAATCCGGAGATTCCCTGAAAGTTTCATTGAAATCGGTCCAGCCGTTTCGGAGCCTATATGGAACATACCCACACACTTTCTCTTTTATATATATAGAAGATTAATAGTTGTTGGTAGTTTTCTTGTTACTACTACTACTGTAAATTTACTAGTATCTTTAAACGACTTCAAAAATAGGAGGAGGTTATCAATTCTGTTGTATTTTTCATATTTTCCACTACGTCCAATGAATACAAGTTAGTATGTGTGAAGTTGTGGCACTAAAAGCGCAGAGCGGCGTAGTGGGTACAATTAAATCAAACATCCTAATCATTAAACTTATATTGACCGATGGATGTCAATGCTGCTGCTGGACATAATATGTCTTTTGAAGGGATTTTGACCCACGACGCACTGCGGATCTTGATGTTTACTGACAATCAATTTGCTATAATTAAAACACAACATAGCTTCTTTATAAAATTAATCATTTTGTTTTATACAAAAATTTAATCATAGCAAAATATAAAAATACAAAATATAAAAAAACTCTTTTTACTTTTACATTTTTTTCGATCCCTGTTGTATGCGGACTCTGCGCGCAGCAACGGGGCTAAGCAAATCTGACATATTATTGAGCCGGTACCTACCATTCTCTTCTCTTAGAAGTCCTAATTTTACTCCTCTTCTTAAGGCTCTAGAAAGAATAGAAACAATGTTACAAACATTTTAGTTTGTTTGTTTATGTACTGGCCCGTTTGTCTAGTAGTTTGTATGTTAGATTTAGACTGCAGAACTCGAGATCTTGGGTTCAAATGCCGGGTTACCAGTACCAGCCCGCAGTTAGTAAATAAGCATTGTAGCTACCTTGTTCCTTGGCGAGCATGTTAAGTAGGCGGTCCCAATTATTGTCACATTACATTACTCGCCATAGACCGTGCGTGGAGTGATTATGCTTAACCCTCTCTCCTATGGGGAGGAGGGCTATGCCCAGCAGTGGGACAGTATAATAAATATAAATAGTGGGAGGATTAAGACGGCCTCCCTGGCGCATCGGTAAGCCTATGGTTTCAAGTTGGCAATTTGGGAATTCTTAATTTCCCAATTTTCTCTGGTCTAGTCTGGAGCGAGGCTTCGGCTGACAATGACGTGCCGATGAGCGATTTAGCGTTTCGGTACGATGGGGATATGGGTTTAATTTAACTGCTATACGCCTGACAGGTTAGCCCGCTACCATCTTAGACCAACTTGTGGAAAGTGGAATAAAAACAACTGAATATTATTTGAATAGTTATAAAGTATATGATAGTTTTAAGCTATTACGGCCGAGTGGCGCAGTGGGCAGCGACCCTGCTTTCTGAGTCCAGGGTCGTGGGTTCGATTCCCACAACTGGAAAATGTTTGTTTGATGAACATGAATGTTTTTCAGTGTCTGGGTGTTTATCTGTATATTATAAGTATTTATGTGTATTATATTCATAAAAAAAAATATTCATCAGCTATATCTGTACCTATAACACAAGCTACGCTTACTTTGGGGCTATATGGCGATGTGTGTATTGTCGTAGTATATTTATTATTATTATTATTATTATTATTATTATTTAATTTAAAAATTTAATCGACAAAAAGAGAAGTGCTAAGCAAGTATTTATACCTTCCTACTTTTCGGCCAGCAGTAGGATTATGAATTCTGTACTTCAGACGAATGAATTTGTTTATTGTTCTAGTTGTCCAACCTGTATTCTTTGTTAAGTTTTTAATTGCCGATAACACAATTTCTCGGATACGTTTTATTCCTGTACTTTTCACCATTTTCAATTCACATAGATTTGAACCTTTAATTTAAACTTTCGTGGTACTGTTCCCCGTAGGCATACGTTGAAAATTAAAACAATTCTTTGTAGCGCCCTGCAATGTTCAAAACATGCAAATGTCTTAAAAATATTAAGAGTGTTTGTAAAATTACTGCTAAAGGAAAGTACAAATTACAGATTAGTGAAATGTCACATGATCAAGTTAGTCCATTGTTGTATTATATATGGCCAGTGTATGCAGCCTGCATATCTAGACGAGTGTTTGTATACTCTTAGCCCTAATATCTACGTGATGAGGTTAATAGGAACATAATAATTCAATGTGCTTAATCCTTCGTATTTATATTTAACAGTGTAGGGCTTGTGTACACGTATTGGCCCTGTGGTGACAGATCAGAATAAAGTAGCCATCTACTTGTAGGATGATGGTAATGATTTTAATGCTCAAGGCTAGACACAGGCCTCCTCGCGTATGTGAGATAGGGAATTAAAGCTTTGATCAAACACGCTGGTCTGATTATAAGTTGGTGAACTTCATAAAATATTTTTTTCTTTTCGTGATAGTAACCGAAACTGAAGGTAGAAACCGTGTTTTCTGAGGTTCCGGAGTGAAGAACGCCTTTTTCCTATCTACCGGCTGTTATTCAGAAAAAACCTAAGTGACAGAATTTTCTTTCATAATAAATCTATAACCCCGATTTTAACCACCATTTGTAATTGCTCTATCGTGGGATTAAATCTGTTCTCGTCGGCGACGTAACCTACATTGTCCAGCTGTATGAGCCTTTGACAGACATAATCTATTTGGAATGTATTTATAGCTCTATCTCTGCGAATAGCCTAGAAACATTCCAATTTCCTCAGAAAAAATAAATGGTTACTAAATTAAAGACAGGAATGAATTATTTTACAAAACGTTTATTAGTTACTTAAAGTTAATTGGCAAGAATGAGTGAATCATTTACTTTTGTTAGTAATAGGTCTTCAACCCCGATTTGCACCACCGCTTCCTGGTCCTTGCTCTATCGTGGGATTGAATCCGTTCTCGTCAGCAACGTAAGTCACAAGGTAGGTGGCACCATCAGGAGCTATCCAGCTGTACGAGCCTTTGACAGACATGACTTCGTTATCGGTGCCAGCATTTTTCAGCTCACCTTGCTCTTCTTTCTTGGTGCCATCGCTTTGCTCGAAACTGTAAACATATTTTCTTTATTAGTTTAAATTAATTGTTAAATAAGTTTGCTGTCATGAAATTTACGCATTAAATATTTATTCAAGGAGCATAAACATTTAATGCTTTAAATCAGCTGGTCCATGACAGCAAACTTTTTTTTTGAGGGCATCTGCTGGGCCCGCTAGTAGAGTTAGACCCAAAACTAAACTAGTGGAGCCATCGTAAAAAGAGTCGCAGGAGTCGCAGGAGTCGCTCGGTGGCACAAGACGATAAAGTGGAATTTGGAAATCCCCACAAAAGATCTATGCTCAGCAGTGGACGAATTAAGGTTGATATGATAAATGCCAACATAGTTTATAATTTAAATTATAGCTTCAAAGTTTATTTTATGTATGTATGTTAGAACGCGATAGTCTCAGAAACTTTTAGTCTTACTTCAAAGTTTTGTGTTAAATAGTCGGTTCTTTGAAGATGATATTACCCATCGTGTAGGCAGCTAAACCTACGGGGTACAGCTGGTAATATATTTATTAGTTGTGATGATTTTTTTTTTAAATAAGTACACAGCAAGCACTTGAAAACAAAACTTTGCTAACACCTTAAACACAGGCTTTACTTGATCAGTAGGTACTTGCCCAAGATTCTATAACTTAATGTTTGTTCACTATACGTAATGATCTTTATGTAAATAAAGTATTTTAACCGCTATTCTGAAGAATCTATTAAAAGATGCTTAATGTATTATTAATGTGTTTAAGATGTATTTAATTACAAGGTACTTACGCATATTTATAGGAGCCTAGGCCATCGTTCTCAGCTTCGTATCGCAGTAGTTGAACATCGTCGGGGTTTGGTACTGATGCTGGGCGTTGAGCCTGAGGAGCTGCAGCCGCCAGAGCTACACAAGCTAAAATCACCAACTAAAAAAAAAAACATCTTACACTTAGTAAATGGAGAAAGTGATAAATAAAAGACTTTATGGTCCTCTTGCTCAAATTGCATATTTTATTGAAATGATCCATCAGCTACAGTCTGGTAATGTCCAATATGGTCCTTTTCTTTAATGGGCAAAGAGATTTAGATCTTCGATTTAGAAACCGAGCTTTTCAGCGAGCTAAAGATTACTATAAAGTGATAAAGCTGGTATCGATAACTTAACATGCTCTCTCAGACAGAAATGAGGTGGACCAATTTGCTAACTCAAGATTACAAAACTTAATATAATATAACAACCATTCGTGCCCCAATATAATATAACAAACGGACTACGACTAGAACAACGAGGCAGTAATATGATAGATGTTATTCAGCGGAAGCATTCGCCTAGGAAACTTCCGTTTGCAAGCAATTGTTCCACGAGCTTTTGTCAAAAAAGCACATTTGTTTGTTAAAACGAATTTTTTAAGTTTTCCTTGCAAAAGAATATTTTGTTCGCAGATGCGCGAGCTTTTGTTTTGGTCGCAAGCAAAACTGTTTGGTGAGAAGGTAAAAAGTTGTTCTTGCGTGGTAAACCCAAGCGCAAGGAACCTCTATCGATATAAACTAAAAATGCATATAACAATTTTGGAACCGGCAGAATCTAAACTCGCATCTCGCTGGCAATCGTAGCCTGAGTGCTTTGCCTACTAAGCCACGACTTCGACGCCAACCCAGTTCGATCATCGGCATGCGCCTCTCGTGCAGTTTTTAAAATATCACTTGCTTTAACAGTGAAGGACAACATCGTGAGAGAACCTGCATGCCTGAGAACTCTCCATGACGTTCTCGTGTGAAGTATACCGGCCCACACTTGGCCAGCGAGGTAGACAATGGCCTAACCCCTTTCATTTTGAGAGATGACCCGTGCCGTATGTGGGCTGGTAATCGATTGATATTGTTGACTTATAATATCGAAACCGCAATTACTATAGCATCTCCTTCACCTTTGTTACGGGCGAGGACCGTCCCAAATAGGAATAGTGTTAGCCAATCATAACGCATTGCGTTAAACAAGGAGTATACCAAGAGTTTTTGATCGAGCTCTAAAATAACTGTTACATTATTGTCAGTTTTGTATCAGGATGTAAAGATTTAGTTGCTTTCAGTAGGTCAGGTAGGTAATTCTAGTGTCAATAATATTCAATTACTGGATTTATAAATCCATCCCATCCGGACCTCCTAAACTACATCGTTGCTTATAATTGGAAGTTAATAGTTAAGCTATTGAAATCAATCCCTTAAAATATCACACATTTTGAACAATCCTTGATGAGACTGGTTTTATAAGTTCTAGGAACTCAAAATTCCTTCACAACACACACACAGATCACTTGATTCGTCACGAACATTTGGCACGCGTTATTTAGGACCCTAAATAGATATATTGACGAATAAGTAAGATTTTCTGACCACACAAAATTTACTAACCATTTTCATGATTACAATAGGATGGTTGTATCGTCTTCACTTGGAAACTGATTACTTGACAAAGCTCAACGCATGTTTTATACTTTACCATATTATATTATTACAACACTTAAATTATTATTTGATGAATTTAACTCGTTACAACGTTTTGTGCTAGCCCCACCTACGAAGGTCACTTGAAGATGTTTGAGGACAAATGTGATGAGTCTTTAGCAATATAACAATTTACATACTCGAGAAGTTAATAACTGTGTATAGGATTATTAGTTAAATGTCAATTGTGTTGCACATACCTACCTACCTTCAATTAGCCAGTTAAAGTTTTGCTAGTTATGGAATTTGCAATAGTTGAGGAAAACAAATCATGCTTCAATGGATTTACATTTAATTAACAATTTGGGTTAACAACTATAAATTTAATCAACATATTATTACATTTTGCTTAAGATTTAAAATCGTTTGGTTCCCTTTTCAATAGTTGAACGGTATCCGAGTTCATCAGCTACGTATGTGACGATGTAGTTGTAGCCGTCTGGAGCTACCCAAGAGTAGCTGCCCCTAACAACTTCAGCTTGACCGACAACACCTTCGTTTTTCAACTCACCTACTTGTTCTTGCTTTGTGCCGTCAGACAGTTCAAATCTGGAATTAATTTTAATATAACAATAAAGAAGCCAAAGAAGAAGTTATTGCAGAGGGATATAAATAAGGCTGATGCTGACCAAAATAAAAATTAAGTACAAACATCCACAGTTTTATCATCCGTCTGATATACACCTAGCACTGAGAAATAACTTAAATGCATCTGGCACATTCTGATACTCGTGCATTTACGGGTATATGACCGTTAAGCTCTTTGACTCTTGACTTATCATCTTTAGGTTAGGTTAGGTCCACTCCGTTAAAACCGTACTCCGTTTATAATCGTTAACACTTTAATTTTTAACATTTGTACATATTATGTTTACTGTTTAGTTGTAAAAATATAAACAAAATTAGTACTTACTGGTAGCTATAACTCCCAGTTCCTATGTTATCGTTGTCATAGCGTAAAACTTTAACGTCGTCGTAAAGTGGTACTGCAACTGCGGCCGACACTAAGCAAAGGGCAATTAGCTGTAAACATTGAATAAAATTAAAGTGTGGGTATATATTTATATATATATATATTATGGATTTAAAAAAAAAATGAAAATTATTTGTATTTTTTTTTAAATAAAATACTAATATTAAACAAAAATGTAAATAAATTAAAAATATTTCTTACCAATTTCATTTTGGAAGTGATGCTTTTGTAACGATTTAGAGATCGAAATAAAATTTATCGATATAGGTCGCTCTATTTATATTTATGTCCTGAATATATAATTGACTTAATATTTAGAAAAGTGGGCGTAATAAAATGCCAACGACATGATGAGTAAGTTTATGAACTAGATTTACTAGTTTTTTTTTTGACTTCCGCATCTCGTAATGGAAAATTGATCATATTTTATAGAATTATTTTTTTATATTCTGAATCTGTCTGTCTGTCCAGCCTTCTGTATTTCAAGACTATGGATTAGTCTTTTATTACTGTTAAAATATTTAGTATCATTAAATGCATTAAAAAGATAAAGCACTTCAAACCTTATCATATCTACTAGAAGATTTCATACGTATTTTTAGCACAAATAGAAAGGAAATCCGCAAATTAATTATTTATTATTATCAGTCTCTTATAAAATTATTCAAAACGAACGTATATACTATATATATGGAATATTTTATAGACCCGTGGTTAAAAATAAATTGCGTATACTAATAAATTATTTATCTTTAAAGTAACACTGTAGTAAGATTATTTGGAAAAAGGGAAAAGAAATAAGCGCTTGGATTTTAAAGAGATTAATATAGCTTCTTTCTTCTCCAAACTTGAATAAAGGCTTCTGATTTGGATTTTTGGTCAGCCTATCTAACGTCGACCCACGTTAAGAGTATTTTTTTGCTTTAAATGACTCAGCCCTTGTAATGGTCTTTTAATTTCAGATATGGTGATTCAGTCTGTCTGATCATCCACATGCTATTCGATATAATATTCTGGACTCTTTCGGGAAAGTTCTTCTTCGCATCAGATGCTATATAATATAATTAATTCGGAAAAATAAAACAATATCCTCGTTATCAAAAAAAATACATTTACAAACTAAATATGTACTTAATATTATGCTCCCCTAAAGGAAATATATAATTATTGTTTTTTAAGGGTCTATTAATTTAAACAAATTAATAATTATAGGTTTGCCAAACGGAATCTTCGGTGTGGAAGCCTCACTCACGCTTAGTCCATTTTTCTTTTTTATTAAAAACGCTTCTTTGTTAGGATTCCGTATCAGGACGGTAAATTTATAAGAACAACGAATAGTGTTATTTATTTCAAAACTATGTCGAGGAAACTTCTATTACCTATCACAAATTTTATCGAGGCACAGACACTGTTAATTTGCCTAGTTTTTTTCATATAAATTGTAATCCAAAAAGGGATTAACAATGAGTACCTCATTACCTACTTGTGATTACCTATGCGTGTGTCAAATACGTAGTAGTGTGTGTAATATTTTTTTATTGATTTAATGTATTTTATTACACATAATTAAAAATATTAGTATTTTGCACTCCTTCTCAACTCAACTGTATGTAGTGTGGGAAATTTCATACTCCTCCGTCCAGCGAAATTTTCGTTAAAAGGGGTACCAAGTTTTTGCTTCACGTATAATATAAATTTATAAGAATAATTACTATTATACAAATGTAACCTAACTTTGATTCTACTGGCGAACCAATTCAATTTTAGAACACAAAAACTGTTAAGGGGCGTACGGATAGGGTTAGGATCTTCCCGTGGCGCGGTGGTATCCATGAGGATTTCCCCACGTGAAAGAAAGGGGCAAACTGGCGCAGCGGGCAGTGGCCCTGCTTTCTGAGTCACAGGCTGCGAGTTCGATTCCCACAACTGGCAAATGTTTGCGTGATGAACATAAATGTTTTCAGTGTTTAGTTTTTTATCTGTATATTGTAAGTATTTATGTATATTATTCAAAAAAATATTTATAACACAAGCTTCCCTTACTTTGAACTAGATGATGATGTGTGTACTTTCGCAGTATATTTATTTATTTATTTGGTGTAAGGTATAAATGTTTGACGATCTCCTTGACGTAGCGGTGAGCGCTATGGATTCAATTGGGAGGTTTTCTCTGGTTTGGTCTGGTGGGACGCTTCTGCCGTGGCTAGTTACCACGATCTAGGTCACATAGAAACCGATTAGGGGTATGGGTTTAATACATACAACTGGCATACCCCTAACAGGTTAGCCCGTTACCACTTACCAGCACGTGAGATTGCAGTCAAGCGCTAAGTTGTGTAGTCGACGTTCTATTTTCTTACTTATCGCGTCTGTTTGTAATTATGAGTACTTTAATCATGTAGCCCTTTTTTTCTTACGTTCACGGCTGTTACATTATTGCAATTTTCTTGAGGATTTCTATTTTTTTTTAAATATATTATAGTCTATGTTGCATTGGGCTACATTATTGCAATCTTATTAGGGACTAGCTGACCCGTGCAACTTCATCTGCACCACATCGGTTATTACAGGTTTTTAAATCTTAAAAAAACCTGGAAACTAAGTGCAGCTTATAACTATATTATACGCGGCCAGGCGGCCCGCGGCATTTTTCTTGCTTCTTGCATTTCTATACCCGTCGCACCTTCTAAGGGATAGGTTCAATTTGAACAATTAAAAAAGAATTTTGCTGGTATATAACCAAACTTAATATTTATAAAACTATTTATTGGGATAAGGATTCATAACATAATCGGAATGTCCACCATCTTTTGATTGTATGTTTTGAACGAAAAATAATAAAAAAGCCGTTATTGTGACTTAACTATAACAGTTAGACATATTGATTCGCGGCTTTTTATGTAGATAATCATGATTACTTTAGACATGTAGTACATTATTTTTCAATCATTTTCGCAGCGTACGCCAGTAAAGCTCCAAGTCGGTATTACATCTTTAGAAAACATTGTTATATTTCAGTCAATTTACAGAAAACCGTAGAAAAATATACACTTACACCTTCCGCACTTTGTTCATTAGTGAAAACGGTATGAAAATGTCGCGCCCAGGCAGACAGACAGACTCGGCAGGGGACTTCGTTTTATGATGAGTAAAGAAGATAGAAAAGCTATATAGAGTGAACTTAGGAAGATGTATTGAAAGTAAACAGATGAACTTACAATTACTGCGGGTCCATTATAATCTCACAAATAACATTTTTTCCCCTCATCTGTCGATATATATTAAAAATATAATCATAGAACAGAAAAATAAAGCAAAAATTTATAATTTATTTCATTTTTTAAACAGACAACATACATCCATTATAGCTTGGGTTAGGTGTGCTTGGATATTTTTTTTAAAAATCTGACTATATTGTATGTCTCTCCCAAATTTAAGCCAAATCGGTTAGTTCATTGTGTCGTTAAAGCGTAACAAACATCCGTCCATCCATCCATCTATCCATCCATATACACAGCACAAAAAAAGAATTACTGAAATCGGTATAAATATAACGTATATATAAGTTTCCACGTGATGCCCGGACAGACAGACAAAAGTGAAATAGAAATCTGGTTTGGACTCAGCATCGATTATAAAGCATCCCCCGGTCCAAATTTTCAACATATATTAAATGTACAGAAATCTTCTAGTTACAGTTTTATTATAAGTATAGATTTCAATTTTTTTTTAATTAGTGTGCATGGAAAAATAAATATGCTTCAAAAGATTTAATATTTTTACAGGTTGATTCCTTATGAAATATACTTATGGACCCTTTAACAGAATTCCGTAATTCCGTTACACGTTTTATATATAGTAGCTTTGCCGGTTATGTAGGCCTTGTCGTTAGGGTAGGTTTAATTCATGAGAAGGGCCAAAAATTGTAAGGTAAATTGAAGGTTTTTTTCCCTAAGGAAATTCTCAGTGTTAGAAAAATTTTCCGTGTCCATCCCCGTTTTTCGGAAATCACGTCAAGCCATCGGAACCTCTTTTTAGAAGCGGGAAGGGTCTAAGTCCTCTCTCCTATGAGAGAAGGCTTGGGCCAAGCATTTGCACATTGGTTGCGTTAGGATAAATGAAAACGTTAATTTACTAAGTATAAAATGAAACGAGTGGCCAAGGAAACGTTTTTATATTATATAACAAAATAAAAATAGATAATAGCTAACATACGGTGTGAACTAGGTAAATTGTGCTTTAGGTTAACCGAGGAGGGAAGCTACGACTGCTGGGGGAGGTCCACCAGGGGCTTCTTCGACTTCTGGTTTGAAACCTTCTTCATCAGCTGTGTATACAACTCTGTACTCTACGCCATTAGGGGCAAACCAGGAGTAGAAACCTTGTACAGCGATTGATTCGTTTTCGCGTCCTTCATTACGGAGTTCTCCTAGCTGCCCTTGTTTTGTGCCATCGGATTGTACGACACTGAAAGAGAAAATTATAGAGTTTATTCCTCGCTGAATCATACTTTCGTAATCCTTAGTACCTTACTAAAATTATAAATTCGAAATAATTATCTCTTTTTTAATTTTTTGTTATTCCACTACAAGTTAGCCCTCGACTGCAATCTCATCTGTTGGTAAGGGATGGCTGAGACGGTAACGGGCTAAACTATTAGACGTATGGCAGTAATATCAAACCTATGCCACTTATAAGGATCATCACGACATCGTAACGGAACGCTAAAACGCTTAGCAGCATGTATTTTTCAGTAGGGGGTAACAAGCCACGGCAGAAGCCTCCGACCAGACAAGACTAGAGAAAATTCCTCCCGCTTAAATCCACAGGGCTCACCACTGCGCCGGGAAGGCTTCCTTCAACTGATAACTATCATACGAGTTTATACTCAGTTTAGTTATCAGGGCCATATACATTGTTTTTTAGAAAAATAAATGATTATTATTATTATTATAGTTACATATGTTATATTTTATTCCAGGAAAACGAACGGTTTCCACCAGATGTGTCATAAACGCGAAAAAAGAACGCGGAGAACAGCTAGTAATACATAATTGTCAAGCCAAAGTAGGTAATGACGTAAGGATCCCAAGTTGTTGGAGTTACGATCCCACACTGAAAAGCTCAGCGTTGGTAGAGAACCAACTTAGTGGGCAGTCGGCTTCATTTGAAACACAGGGCGTTACTGGGCACAAACATAACAAGACTGGAGTGTTGCAATCCTTGCAAAAACCCTATATTCTGCGGTGGACATCCATCTGTCGAAACGTTGATGATCGTTTCTACTTTTGATAACAGAGTATCGACTGAAACCATACCCTTAAAATTCCACTGTGTCCATCCACCTGAACCGTAGATGTGAAGCCTCATGTACCTGTTATTACACAGGAACCCAAGCCTTTCAGACCAGAATAAAGCATTGCAGCAAATAGCAAATGAGCACGGACGAGCTCTGACACAAAAAAAACTACTACTAGTAACATGTTCATGCAAATGCTGTTATATGAAAATTTCAGTTTCGATTTTGGTTTCGGCCCTAAGAACAAGTTTTGGGCAGACACTACTATATACAAGACTGATTCCGCATCATACAAATCGCGGTTTAAAAATAAAGTATGTAACATTTTTATTTGCATTATAATCAAAATCTGATTCCAGATTCAGATTGAAACCGTGCTTGCTGGGATGATGCTTGAATTGCTTATTCACTGCAGGAATGCACTTAAGTATAAACAACGGTCCTGAGCCGCTAGTTTTCAGTGGCATCCAGCGGATTGTTGCCATCAACGATGCGTTTACCGGTACGGGGTTGCCATTCCAGCAGGGATCACATCGGCTCTTTGTGCCCTCCGATTGCTACTTCAGCTTCGCGACTCGTTGATCTATGTCTTCAAGCTCTTCTACGGATCTCCTCATATCTGATCTGGTCACGTATGATCACGTACAATCTCCTGGGTTGATCACGAAGAGATTCTCCCATGAATCATCTCAACCACTTTAAATTATAAGTATATAGCGAGAACTTACACGTATCTGTAGTTGCCGAGACCAATGTTGTCATTTTCGTAGCGGAGAATATCGGCATTGTTATTGTTGTAGGTAGCTGGAGGAGGTGCCGCTATCGCAACGGCCACAAGGCACAAAACAACCAACTGAAAAAAAAACATGTCTCGAATAAAAAAAATGCATTTAAAAGCCAATGAAACAAAAACATTGGAGGTTGAGTTTGGGTAATTTTATGATAGAATTTATTCCAAATACAAAAAAAGAATCTAATTTAAGACAGCAGAAAAAAACAATAACAAAATCTAACAATATTAATATCCGATTCCCACTGCTGGAAGAAAGTTTGTGTTAAATGCCATACAAAAGTTGATAAAATATCTGTAACTGTAAATTATATTCCCAATGTATTGAACACACATTCACGAAAAAAAACGTCTGGCAGCGTTGACCCAATTATTTAGGGAAAAATACTCGTGAAATGCATGTTGCGAGATCGAAAGTTCACAAATATTACACAACATAGAACGAAACAGTTATTTTAAACAATTAAATAAATATATGCAAAAATACTGTTGTTTTGGATTGGATAAGAAGGAATCTATTTTCAAACATCGATAAGACGTGTAAAAAATTCATAATCACGAAACTGAAATTAATACATTCATGCACTCGTACGACCGTAATTTATAGAACGATATTATAAAAAAATATTAAAAATCATATTTTGACGCTAATAACAGCACTTCACCATAGCATATCATGAACCAATTACACACTCACTTGAAAACCAACACTTTTGCAAAAATAAATTTATTTGTACGCACCAGTTTCATTTTTTGATTTGGTCTTTCAACGGTGACTATTCTAAAGAATGTAACGTGCTCGTTTGTCTCCCATCCTTTATATCTGTAGCAGATGACTTATTTGTAAAAGACCAATGAACCTACTTGCCGAAAATGTTAATCAAGCTTCGGTGAAGGTAAACTGCTTATTTTGGATTGTAACAACAAAATAACGCGTGACAAAAATAAGTTTGACACACCACCACTGTTGGTAAAACATACTTTAACATAGATTCATTCTTAGAAATATTAATTAAAATATTTTATACAGGTACTAATAAAACTAGATAATTATGAATAGTGTTTGTAAATGCTCGTTTTTATTTCCGCCTTAATTTTCACACTCGATTTGATTGTGTTTCCTTGTGCCATGGACAGATTAGTAAAGCAAAATTTAATATTAATTTTAGGGTTCTTTAATCAAATTTGTTAAAGAAGGAACCCGTATGATGCGAATTGTCCCTTTCTGTTTATTTTTATCGCAGGGGCCATTTATGCTATTGACTTAAAATTTTGAATAGTTAGACATAATTCTTATAAACACTATTGGAAATATATAGATTTAAAATATTTTTATTTAAAAAAATGATTCTATTTCAGCCGCATTTTTTATGACTTTGATGAAAAATATATTTTTTTTGTTGATAAGGTAACCAAGCGAAAAATATAAAAGTACTTTTCTTTCTCAATTAGGTTAATTTTTTTTATTATTTTTTTTTACGTTTTTTAGCTCGTTGCTCGAATATTGTAATTTATAAACCGATTTGAAAAGTATTTTTTTTTGTTTAAGACGGTATACGTTCCATTTTCATTAGGTTAAGATCTGTTTAAGGTGTCTTGGATAAATTGAGGGAACTCTTCAAATATTAAACTACTGCTACTTTGCTTGCCTCTGTAAAAAAAGGTATACAAAGTATATGATCTATACATAGTAACTTTTTACATTTTACTTGGCATTGACTTAAAAATATTGTAGATAATATTTATTTCTTGCCTTTTAGTTGAATATAAAAGTCGGTTTTTTTCTGTCAAAAAATATATACATTCAATAGTCTTAAAATAAAAATAATCAAATTTTTATCGCCGATTTTCCAATATGGGACTGGGATTATATTATTATTTGTTAATATTATAGAACCTGCTGATTAAACCTTCATCCTCCTCTTATGGGTCAGGATGACAAGAGCATCAAGTTAAACTTTTGGCATTTTCAACCATCTGTAACGAGATTTGGTCTCTTCCAAATCTATGGAATAGAATTTTTCATAGGTACATTTTACGCGTATTTGTATTTTTGTGAATTTTCTGTAATAAAAGTAAATTTACTCATTCATTCCTTCTGAATATCTGACGGGCTCGTTTTTTCCATTTTCAACCCCTTCGTACGATCACCCCCGACATGCAAACCAAAAGATTAACCTATCCGTTATTGGAGACTCGTGGGGTAAATAAACTATTAATATATCTGACACGCTTAAATATTATAATATTATATTTTTTATATATTTATTAGAATAGAGTGTGTCTATATGACGATATTTTTAGATATTTAACCTGGCATAGGTTGTACATAAAAATATTGCGTGTTGATTACCATGGTGATTATCGGTGGTAGGTCTGCTTTGAGAGATGTCCACCGGACAACCTCTTACTGCACTATGCAGGTCACTAAACCGTTAGTATTATATCCTTAATATTTGAGTTTGGGTGCAATACCATATGGCGTGAAATTCCCCTGTGAAATTGTTGATATGTTTTTTGTATTATAGTTTTTTTAGCTTTAAAGCTCTCAGCTTTAAAAATAAATGGGTATAATAATTTTATTTTATACCACCTTTGGTACCCAGGTTGCCAACCTAATTATGTAAAAAACCAAGGTCTCATTTTGCTTTCGCTAAGATAATGAGCTTTAAAGAACATATTAGTGTTGTTTTAACGATTTTGTGATAAAAAAGCCCAACTATTAGATTTGCCTGTTTTCTAAAGTAAATGAAGAGTTGATGCTAGATTGACAGATAAAAAATAGTTTAAACTCTTAGAATATTACGTCAAGGTACGTATTTCGACCAAAATTTAAAATGAGAGTTGACGGATAGTTTAAACTCTTAAAAAATTAAGTACTCAAGATACGTATTTCGACCAATTAAAGTTTTTGTCGTCTAAGATTATCCAATCTAATACGAGAAAAAAAACTGTTTGTTAGTAAGAAATAAACTCCTCAACCAATTTTGATATTTTTTTCAACATTAAACAGTTAGTTAAGTAAGTAATTTTATCAGCAGTATTAGGGTTTCAGCAAATGGTATTTGTAAAGCAACCCAAGGGAGAACAACGGCTATTTTATCTGCGTACATTGATTTAATGGTACGTCGCACAATAACACTATGTACTGAAAAATACTGCTTAGTTGAGCTAAATAAAGCCATAACTACTCGCCTCTTTTAATAATTTTGTCACTAAAATGCATTATGCTTTTTATGTAGAAAAAATATTTAAAATTATTGTATCTAATAAGTTATTCAACCGTCACTATAAGCCAAACAATATTAATCCTTATGAAAAATAAAATAATGTTATTATCAAGACATTGTTATGTAGTATTAACCTTGCCCTTTACAAAAACTATTTGGGCACTTAGTTAAGGAGATGATAATAAATTTCGCATCAAATCTGTAGCTCTTGATCGTGAGGTTCGCATCAAGCGTCACTGAGATTGAGTGGTAAGTTTACGCCTATGAGTATGTGGTGATTAAACTATAATATAATAACGTTGCATTACAACGGTTAAGGCGGGTAAAAACCGCCAGCTAACTCACCAGCTAGTGGATTAAACCTATGTATAAAACAATGATGATGATTAGGTTGGGGCGCGCTGCCTTAAAGATGCCTATTCACTTTTGCCTTGAAAGTATTCAAGTGTGGCACATGTTGCAAGAAACGTTAGGACGTTCCACATCTTAGCAGTTCTTATCAAAATACGCAGAGAACATATCAGTTCATCGGTTGAACATTGACCACATAAGGGTGTAAGCCAAGTTAAATCATACATTACATTTTTATTACACTCAAATTGCATAACTGTTAAAAGTTATTTAATCGATGCGTAAGAATCACTAAGAATTTCGAACAATTGATTAGAAATAATGAACGAGTGAATATTGTAAAAAAATCTAATCTAAGTTATCCGTTGATTTACTTTCAATACATGTTAAAACAGATGATACTCAATTTCGAATGGTTATGCAAAGTTAATGGCGTTATTTTACACCCCATTATGCTATTATCAAAACAGAGCTACAAACGTGACTCAAATAGTAGTTAGGTTGGTAAAATTACCACTCTAGATTTTTAAAAATAATGTGAGGAGTTAGCCTCACGTTATAGTCTGCGTCCTATCACAGAGTTAAGCCGGGAAGTAGGTAAAGCGCCATTTATTTCTGCCGCCTAGCAGTGTTGCTGTGGTTGGCAAAGGGGTGGGTTTAATAAAAGGGCACAGCCCTTTAAACAAACAACTTTCTATCAAAAGTGTCACCGACAGCCCTCTGTGTAGAGCATCTATGGAGTCAGAGGAAAAAATAACGCACGTGATGGAGTGCACGGGCGTGGCAGAACAACGCGAGATCTACCTTAAATCCTGAGCCATTTTCCCGAAAGTCCTTGGCAAACGGCAACGCGTTCTGGAACGAATTTAGCTGTCTGGACCAACGGGAAAAGTTGGCGTACAAAAGCGCTTACGTGCGGCAAACGGTCCAGTCCGAAGACGAAGAAGTTGAGTTGAGTGGAGAAAATGCTTAGTGTTGTTTAGGCCTTGAAAAAGGTGTTCATAGCCTGGGTAGGTTTGAATAACAATTTTGATAACGTCAGCTTCCTTGTGCTTGACACTCGGGGCCCCGGTTCGAGGCCTACTTTGATACTTCAGTTTGGCCAAAGGCATCCAGTGAAAACGCCTCATACAACTTAAACTATAAATGTCGAACAAGATCTACATCGTATCTACATTTGCCAATACCAATACTGAGCCAGAGCCACAACTTCCACCAGGCACAGAAAAGCTAACTGAAAATTACAGTTTCATCTTGTTTAACTATTGAAATAATTTATGTTAAACCAATAAATAATGTTTTCTTGAGCGTCGCCCAGTTATTTTAAATTCTAAATGTCCAGTTATTTTAAAATCTAAATGTTAAATGGCTTATATATGTTATATGATAATATTAGATGATAATATTAGACCCCGACACTACAAAGTTAAGCAGAAGACGATCTTTAGTTGCCGAGTTTAGTTCGTTATATTTAGGTGGGATATAATTTAAACGAGGAAATTGAATCTTATTGTCGTTTGAGCAGCTCACTAAACGAAGTTTTCATTGATATATAATAAAGAATTAAAAATAAATGAGAGAAAATAAGCTACAGATAAATGCCAATAGAAAACCTGTCAGAGACCTTTGAGCCAATAGCGAGGCGACTATTTTAACTAATAATAAATTAATCGTTCAACTGGTCGTATATAATTTAGTAAAATTTTATCACTCGAATACTTTTTACATGTTTTTTACACAATATACTCGTATATTAAATTATTTGATGGTTTCTTGCATTTAACTCTATATTCCAATGCCGAACCGAACCGTGCCTAATGTCATTAAACGGTATTTATTTATGTTTGATTTTTATTGAAGAAAGTTATGGCACTGTGAATTTCTTATCAAGAAGAGCATAGTGCCTATCAAGTTTATTGAGTGATAATGGATATTGTATGAGATAGATTTCTGAATGGCTGGATAGATAGAGAAATCCTGAGTAATGTGTTATCTATCATTATAAAATACTTGCAAACAATAAGTTAATCTAGTCTCTGTGGAGATAAACACCTTTATTCATAATTTATATCCTGCTAAACAGCGCGTATCAAAATTGATTTTGACACATAATCACAGCCGGTAACACATACCATAACTCAGATACATTAATTTAGATACTACTTAATTCAAATATTTTATAATCGTAATACTATAAATTATTGCGTAGTGTGTATACTGTTTACATATCCGCATTTAGTTCCTTCTTAATTTTTAAAATTAGTTAGATCTTAAACGCACGAAGCAAGGTCTTAAGATCGTGACATGACCGAAATCGATTTCAGTATGCAACGTTGCTTTTTGCAATTCTTAATGCATCATCAGAGTCGTCGTTTTTTCTTTCAAGAATCGTGTAAAATCGTATAAAACATGGCCTAAAATATAATATAATATATAATATAATATAATATATAATTATTAATAATAATTATTATTAAAATAATATTAATTATTAAAAGCTCTTTACATCTTATTTAGCAGGACAGAAACTCTTAGTTAACGGAAACGAGAGAGATTAAATTGCACTTTGTCCGTTTGTCAGACTGTAGGAGCTTTGCTTGAGCTATAGAGTAAGTAAAGGCTCAGATTCAGACGGACGAATGGACAGAATAATGCCATTCCCTCTTTATCCTCACTTACTTATATTATAGCTCGTCGCCCTTATAGGATCACTGTATTGCCCTTGTGGCTTGAATTGTTAAATTATTTTAAACTTATACTAAATACTAAAATGAATAACTAATGTTTTATTACTCTACAATGATCACGTATCAAGTTAATTTCACTTTGCAAGTAAAAGTTAAGAAAAAAAAGCCTTTCGATTTCCTACTTCCCTTACAGACTGCTATCAAAACCTTTATGGCACCTCCGTTTCGTTTACAGTTGCCGTACAATCTTTATATTCAGCAAGGTCAACTTTTTGATAACCTTGACGAGTATAACTTTTTTTCAAATTATACTATATTAATTATTTAAATTATAATATATTATTAATATTTAGTTTAGTCACATTTAAAATACATAATATTGAGAGGTTTCTTATTCTTAGATTGCCTGCAACTAGCCCCCATTCAATATATATACCTACAATATTTTAGGGAATTAAAGGAAAAAAAAAATTGTATTCATTCAATTCGCTATATTAAAATTAATAAAAAAAATATTCTAATGCAACAGTATATAAATGTTATATACAGTTCACAAATATTTAGCTATTTACATGTGATGTTTCCATCAAGTTATTTATACCTTAACCTACAAGTGATTCTATAACAGCTGATGGCACTGCACCACCTGGACTTTGTCGAATCTGTGGTCGGAATCCGTTCTCATCAGCTACATAGGTAACAGTGTAAGTAACGCCGTCAGGGCCGATCCACTCGTACTCCCCTTGAACTTCGATCCCCTCGTTTTCCGTTCCCTGGTTCTTAAGCTGGCCTTGTTCCTCATGTTTACTACCGTCGGAGAGCTCCCACCTGCAATTTTGTTAACACTAAGCTTAATCTGTAAACCTATAATAAAGCTAAAGAATTTTTTTTTGTTTGAACGCGCTAAAGTCAGAAAATACCAGTGCGATTTAAAAAATCTTTTTTTGCATTTTATAGCCTAATTCTTGAGCTACTTCTTGAGGTATTTAACATCAAGCTGCGACCCATAGAGTCCTGAACAAACGCAGACGGGCGTGTCGATGCGGTGGGTTTTAAGGCTTAGGCTTATCGATCCGAGGTTATTTGAGACCGTGGTCTACCCTAACCGGGGTAAAGGTATTATGTAGAATAGCAAAGCAAATTTCTCTGAGAATCTTATAACAAGTACAAAGTCACGGGTGACAATCAACGATTGCCTCGAGGCTCCGTGTAATTTATAATCTGTAATGCAATCTTTATATACAAAACAGACTTGCAAAAATTAGCTCTCTACGCATATATGTACTAATATTACAGTTGTGTCCAGAAGTATCCTCGGAAGATGCTGACTTCACAATATACAAATTTTTAGACACTAGATTTCTTGAATAAGCAATTCTACCTAGTACAGGGAATCGCAGCGAAAGAGTGCATTTTGGAAGATCTATAGAAAGTTGTATCTGTAGAAAGTAAACAGTTAATTTATATATCTTTGTATAAGTTGTACGTGCTTACTATGAAGCAGACAGGATTCCCCTAATTTTACATTGTGAGGTCTTCATAAACCTGGACGTGTGAAGAACTTTAGAATCTCATTTGATAATTTATGGTTGAAAATAATCTAGACAATGAAACCCAAAATATAAACCTTTCAAAAATAGCCCCATCTGAATAAAGTGCGAGTTTGAATTGACTCTATAACTCTCAAAGACGCTTTTTTCAATCATATGCAAATCAATATTTTTTCATACCTTCTGTTGTCTTATTACTGTACTTGGTTATAAGTGGTCTGCATCAACCTTTTGGGTTGATATTGACCACTTAGGGAGAAATAAGCTATGCTTACACAAAGTTGTATGAATCCAAACCAGAGTTATTAGACTCATAACGTAAGATCTGCACGTCTTGAGGATATTGTGGAGCAGCATATATTGCAGCAGCCAAACAAAGGATCAGGAGCTGAAAAAGATTTGCGTTTAGGATCCACAGGCACGTCACTTTAGTAGCACATGCAATTTTCACTATTCACTTCATTTACTGACCAGTTTCATTGTTCTTATTGTTTTTTGTCGTCTGTCGTCTTCAGAGAGTACTTGGTATGTGGGATGGTTACGTATTCAAACGTCCCTCTTATATATGTAAGTATTTCTTCTATTACCAGGTTGCAACATAGCGGTTGGGCCATGCGGCATTTCTTATTATGCCCAAAGCAAAAACTTCGCCTTTACCTGTATAAAACGTATTGTAAGACTTGTAGGTGCAGTATTGTCGTATAATTATGACCAGCAGTTTCATGTTCAAGGTATGCCTAGTAAACATTTTTCAAAGATGTCTGGAAATGAAATGAACTTAAAACTATTAAATAAACTGCTATTTATACTTTAATATTTATTATCTACCTGATTTAAGTTGCACTGTATAATCATCTAGCTGTTAGTGAACAATACATTAAAAACCGATAGTCAGACAAATAATTATAGACTTTTGTTATTGTTAAGCTATAGTTGAAATAATTATAATAATGAGCTTAAGAACAGGCAATTTATTACGACATGAAAGATTATTGAACATTATTTTCATACTCGTATGTATGGATGCTTAAAAGGGCAAAAAAGGATCTAGGCAAAAGCGAATTTCTTGGAAAAATTTGCGCCAGTGATGTAATGAATTCACAGTTTAGAGCATCAGTTGAAAAGGTAGATATATCTGACAGGAGATCACGTAGGGTAAAGATTACAAAAATCACGTATTGCTAAGGCAAAACGATTTGAAGCATTTACGTTTACCAAACAGTAATAACTTGCTATGACTTGGAGTTCACTTTCAATCTCTGTGTGATTATAATCATCTTGGGCTTCTTAATAAACTTAGCTTGACCCAGTTACAATACGGAAGGTGTTCAGAGACTCGAACAAAGATGTTTATTAATTAGCCGGCGTTGTGATTCGCGCACGTAAACATATGAATGTAAATTAGACCGAAGGTGCAAATGCACATACGAGTATCACGATTATATTTGAAAAACTACGTTCCACTATTTCACAGAATCAAATTGACCTATGTTGCCTTCTTATATTATGGTTTGAATGGTGTGCTTGTTGGCCTATTGTTTCTTCACGCAGCAACAGTTTAACCAATCGCCGTGGTTTTGATATAAAATATTTTTTTGGGCGCCCTGGCAGTTAAATCTGCTTGCAGCGCCCTCACAAGGTTCAATCCTAAATTTATTAGATTGGGATCTCCTCTTTTGATATTTTTATTATATTGACTATCTATATGACATATTAATGGAAATATGAGTGAAAGAAGTTGATTGCCTCATCCGGCGACATAAGGGCTGGCTAATTTTTTGCACAAAGAATCAACATGGATATTCATCGCGGAAATGCACCGAGAATTCTTGAAACCATTCCATGCGGGCATGACCTTTATAGTAATTAGTGAATTTTCTCCCTGCGTTGAATTTAATGTTCGATTGTAACATTAAACTGGCATTTAATTGAATTAAACCTTTTTTTTTTGCTCTAATATATAATGATTAATATTATGTAAACCTAGAATAAAACGATTTGTAAAAGTCAAGCAAGCCAAAGCCAACAAAAAGGATTGGACATATTGTTCTAGTTGTATATATTATTAACTTCCCATAATAATTGATACCGTTAAGTGGAACAAAATGTATATTATTATTTTAATGAAATAGGATTCCTAACCAAAGTATTTATTTACATGCACTGATGAAGCATTCGTGTAAGGTTGTGGGAACATTAATCTATTCAAGTAATTGACCCGGCCTTCTAGTCATTTTGTAAGTGGTCGGCACTACAGTGAACAAGATACCCACTACCGATACCGAAATTAATTTCATTCTTATTGGCATGACAATAAAGACTATAGTGTTAATATGTGTTGTATTTATAAATATTATGTTTGAGGCTCACACATAAAGTAATAGGCAGTAATTACAGAATCGCCTCGTTGGCTCAATGGTTAACTTTTTCCACTACTGACCATGGTGTCCTGGGTCCGGCTAAAAATTGTGTGATATTGTGATTGTAGACTGTTCAGAAAGTCTCAGTAGGTACTGGCACGGAGTAAAAAACGATTTAAAAAAAAATTGTATTGCACTGTTAGCCTCATCTAGACCCCACGTGACAATAGTCGTTAAAGCCTGCCAACCAACATTGCCCCAAATCATTGTCTCATACATATTATATTTTACTTGGAACCTATTTAAGAAAATATTTATTTATTTCTTTTTAGTTGTAAAATAAGTCGGTTTTGTTATCATCTTTTATTCTATTTTTCGAGTCTACATCAAGAAGTGGTAAGGAATAAGCAAGAAAAAATGTCGATGAGGAAATAAACATGTCTATAAGGGATCTCTTCTTGGAATTGAAAAGGAAGAAATATAAGGAACTCTGTGACCTTGTTGAGTAACAAACACATACTCTCCAGCCATTATCTGAAATTGTCAACTACACAAGTCCTGAGAACGAGTTCCTATTGTATGCTTAGGAGTTCTATTCTCTATCTCCAACAAGTTTCACTAGATCTTCTTCAGAAATTAGGCCACAACTAATCCAAATCAGTGTTAGTTACCGAATAATTTACTACTAGGATATAACTGCCAGTCTGATTAATAAAATATTTGCATTGAGCAGCCTTATTGATTAGTAGCATTACACTGCAACCCTTATCTGACACGAGTGACTGTTAGTTTCTATATAAGCAACTAGTTTCTATGTTAGAATCTTTTGCTACGTGGCCGCGGTTCCGGTAGTTTTTCAGTAGGTATAATTGTAAATCTACAGACTTAGAACTATATTTTTGTGGCTTTATCTCCCGGATAAAACAATATATCATATTGTAAAACATCTGTTCGTATGTTAATAAAGATTCAAACCGCAATTTTGTGTTATTATTTGCGCCTAAAAGGTCAAGGTATCGTTTTGCGCTGAATAATTTGTGCCCAATTGGATTCTGATGAGTGTTTTAGAAAAGTGTGTTCTTAGATACATTATTACTTAAGAACGTGAGAAAATGGTAATTTACTTATTTTGTACCTCTTATTAAATTTATGATTACCATATAGGTAATAATTAATTTTTGATGTACACAAAAATAAGGTTTTAAGTATTACAAAAGACATATCATGATTTTAACAATATGTGATTTGCATTGTCGTTTTTATATTCAATCTATTAATTTCCTGTGAATACCTCCTGCCTCTTTTTTTAGTAATAATTATCAGACCAAGCAGCGATCTCATAGGAGAGAAAGATTGAATGCTTAGGATAGAACTCCAAGCTAGTTGACGACAGGCTTTAACGCCTTTTGGCTTTTTGGTTCTCTGAGAATTTCTTAAAGAAACCCTACCTTTAAATTATTGGCGACCCAGAAATCAGGCCTAGCCACTGGTGACCCGTAGGCGATCATTTTATCTACTAGGAGCCCATCAGAGTATCAAAGGTGACGCTGAGAAATTGTTACGTCATAGAGTGTTGACCCAACAAATCGTACGCCTGACCTCCACTCTTGAAATCGTTTTCGATGCCCATTTAAAGTGCATAATATACTCGTATTTTCAATCTAGTATTATATGAGTATGATCATCACAAATCTTTTAACGACTCACAGAAGAAATCAGAGAACACCCTATCGCTACTTTAATGAGACAGTGATAAAAGTCAGGACCGACGGCATGACGTGATCATTGAGGCACGGGGTTATCAAATCAAATATTTCCTTACTTAGGGCTAGTACTGAACTCATAACCGGGTTCAGCCAAAAAACTCGAAGCATTTATTGGCTAAACCCGGGAATTGAATGCAGGACTTCGTTATGCACAGTCGAATACGCTAACCACTAGACCCATGACGGAAGTCATCTGTACATAAAAGGTTTCTATAGCAGAATTCTAAGTAATTACACCACCCTAGTATTGTTTTGGCCGATGAGATAAAAATCAAGTGGAGTAGTAAGGCTTTATGTGACATAGCTCGTCCAGTAAAATAAAAAAAAATGAAATGCTACTGCCTTACGTGGAATTGAATGCGTTGTTATTATAGGTACATTTGGCTTAACCTCTTCGATGGTCATGGAAACATACCCGGCACTTTACAGGACGTCTTCCTAGCATGCACTGCAAAGTTTTGCTCTTTTTTTGTTATCCATACCTTCAGGTGGGCCATCTACTATGTACGTTATTTGCAATAACTCACTACTAGAAGCATGCGTGAACATGTGGGTCGCTCTTCGTTGGTTTTTAAATGTTTATATTAATAACAAAACTGAAGAGCTTGGTTGTGAACGCGCTAGTTGAATTTAAAAATATGTTTTATTTGCATTTGAAAGCCCAATGCTTCAGAAAGGTTACAAGCTACATAACTTTAATATTCACTCTAAAGGGGTTCAATAAAGTATGAAAGTTTGTATAGCAGTCTGACATTATTTATGTTATAATCGACTTTGATAATTCATAACAAAGTCGAGACGGTCGGAGTATTTTTATAGAATAGCGGAATTAAATTTATTTAAGTGTTATCAGGGTAATTTAAGTTCTAAGCGGACGAAGTCGCGGGGAACCACCAGTTAGATTTACAATGTTATTCTGTCATCAACATTTCCACATGTTTTGGCGACTTCTATTAGTAGGTGATTAAAATGTGAAAAGGTCAAGTTTTCGGTTATAAATCATAGTTTAAAATAAAAATGATGTTTGGAATGCGATCAGCATATTAATTTTGTATCAACGGATGTTTCAATAATTTATTTAAAATTAAGTTTTATAAGTTTTTTTTTTATCATATGTTGTTAGTACAGGCAAAGCATCTTTCTTTTGTGTTGCAGATACCTTTATACATATAGCGTACCGCCTCCTTATAGCGCTGTCCACAAAATTCGAAAAGAAGTCGCTAAATTTGTAATTGCAATCTTAATAGATGTTTTGATTGAAGCTGACCGGAGCAGTGATGGCCTAGTTAGTGTATATGTCTTCGGCTCTTTTTCGGGGAGGACTGAGTTCGATTCCCAGCACGGTCCTCTAAATTTTTTAGTTATTTGCGTTTAAAGCAATGAAATATTACCTAAACCTACTTGCTTGAACCATGAAGAAAAAACATTTTGCGGAAACGTTTATGCCTAAGATCTGTGCTTATTGTTCTCAAAGGCAAGAAAACTGCACTTTACCAGCTTGGTGGACCATGGCTTTAACTTGAAATGTTTACGAAACTAAAAATTAACAAATACTTAAAAACTTACACAATATTGAACTTGTTCAATATCAATTCGACATAGAGCTTTATGACCATAGTTAAAGAACCATTTTGGACTTCTCATTTAAAGTATCAGTAAGTATGGTTGTAAATTGGGTGATATCTATTTGAAATGGATACCAGAACAACCGATTTTTAACATTTTCATATTCACAGGAATTTACTAGAAATTTACATTAACACCAGAATTAATCTCGATTGCTCAATTTGTTTTGATGCTTTTACCGTATATTATGTTACTGCCTAATTCTGGATGATTTATATAAGAATCCGTAATAAATAACAAAGCTTTACAGCTGTAGGTACCTACTTAACTAATTAATAAAAGTATTATTATGGTTTAAAATATAAAACCACTTGTATAACTATAACAATTCATCACACGAATACCGGGACTAAACAATGTCAGCATCTATAGGTATATATTTGTAAGTTGGATATAGGTAACGATTAGTATATGTGATTGGAGAGATATCATCCAATTGGTATCAGATTTGGAAAGATCGTTCGTGCGGCAAATCGGTAGACAGCTTCTAAAATTATATAAGTACTATTGGGTTTGAGAAATGTGCGCGTGAACTACAGAACGCAATAATGGGCGTATTCCTAGGGCAATCACTAACAATATGAGATTATAACTCAGAAGTTACCAACTAACTGTTAACGTTGTAGATATAATTCGAGGAACAATATACAATAATATACATAGGAGCGTATCATGAAATGAATAAATATTAGAGTTACAACAACAAATCGAGTAGATCTACTATTCTACAAGATAATTGTTTTTATGTATATCGATTTTCACGACTTATATGAAAATAGAACGAGAAAACGGTAGACATAATTATCTCGTGGTGCGCATGTTAGCTCCACTTGTCATTGAGACTTTTGATATGTCTCTCAATTAGTTCAAAGTTTAAAACGTAAGCTTATAGAAAATTCCTTTTACAATATTATAGATTACATAAAAAAATATCGTGTGAATTGCTCTAACTTCATAGCTAATTATTAATTTACTGTAAGATAGTGATAACAAGAAAAATACACGACTACCCTTGGACGTTAAGGAAATTAACCGGAATAGTTTTCAATCCCAACCTCAACATTTTGTCCACTGATAGCATATCCAGTAAGTGTGGTAATGACAGAGTGTATTTCATGCGTAGTTTAGTTTACTAGTACATAATTATATTAACAATTTTACAGCAGAACGAAGTTCGTTGATAGGTTATGTAACAAAACAAGAAGAAGAAGATTATTTGATTTGGTTAAAGCGACAAGGTGTCAATGGTGATCATGATCATCATCATCTTTGAACTCCAAAACGCTAAAGATGTAATAAATTGGCTATAGCTTTTTTGCTCTACTTGGATGTTGAAATGTATTTTTTAAAACATAAACAATAATAAAGAAGCTACAAAAAAAAATTACGTGATGATTTATAACTAAACCGGTCTCTCTAAATTTAGGCTTTACCAAAAAGTATCTATAAATCTAGTCTAAACACGCGGCAAACCATTATTTTCATATGCTAGCGTTTACGAATTATAGTAATTTTTTTCGCACTGTTTCGTCTTTCTGACCCGTAGTTGTGCTACCTGACTAATAGAATAAATATTATTTTGGTTATTTTTGTTTAAAGTATGTTATAAAATATGTCTCTCAATTACTTCGCCCGTGATTATTATTATTTTTATAGGGCTCTTTATTTTATGTTTACCTATATTATATATAGATATTCATCACAGACGGATATCAGACGGCATATCGGCACAGAGGGCAGCGACCCTGCTTTCTGAGTCCAAGGCCGTGGCTTCGATTCCCACAACTGGAAAATGTTTGTGTGATGGACATGATTGTTTTTCATGTTGCTTATCTGTATTTTAGTCAGTCATCTTAGTACCCATAACACAAGCTACGCTTACTTTGGGACTAGATGGTGATGTGTGTATTGTGGTAGTATATTTTTTTATTTATTTATAGATTTTTATTTCGTTTTGAATATTACTGAGTTCAAAAACTTCCCATGTGAAATATTTCATAAACTTTGATTTGTTTTACAAGATGAAAGCGATATAATAAGCAATCTTGAAAACAAATTTTATGATATCAAAGGAAGGTAGGTATTTGTCTTCAACCTTGGTTTTAATTTATGTCCTCCATCGTAACCAACTTATGAATAATGGTCCCGTATGGTTTCATAACAAGTGAATCGTGACGTGAGAAAGCTGTCTATCTTTTATTTTAAGTAAGTCACGAAACCGAAAGTCTACAATTTAAATCCGTCAGAAGGAAGTTTCAGATTACAAGGTAATGGTCATGCTAACTATCGATATAGAAATAATGATGTTCTATTGGCGGACCAAGCAGGTTGCCCTGAAGCTGAGTCCTGGTGTTAAAAAATGACCGCCTTTATATAGACCTACACTACGCAGGGCATCCACGGAACCCGTTTTACAAAGTGCCTTGCCTGTAATAACACCGGCAACCACGCCCTTCAGGCAGTTATAAAGAGGTAAACATGGCGGTGGTACTTCATCGGACGAGCTCTGTAAAAGTACAATCGATAAACGTGAACCCAATAACATACTGCAAAAGCCTTTACCTCTACTTTAGCATTGTCAAGTCTTGGAAAACTAAGAAATTATCTCATCTGTTATTAGGTTTAATATTCTCTATAAGCAAAAGGTTTGTAAAGGTTAAGATTTATCAAAAATAACCTGAATTATTTCTAAAAAAATAAGTATTAAATTTTTTTTTTTTTCACCACCAATTAATTGTTCTTCTTCTGCTTGAGGCTCAGGTTCGCCTGGTCCCTGGTGTCACGTCGACTGGCTACGATCTATTGTGACGCCACTCCACCAAATGTTATATATAATGTGATTAAACTGTTAGAAATACCCGTAAACATACGGCAGTTACGAGTATATAAACCCACAAACCTATTTGATTTCTTCCGGAACGTTTAATAACTTGGTCGCACGTCTTCGGCGGTAGGGTGGTAGATACGGCTGATGCCTTCCAATAAATAAGACCTTAAAGAATTTTGGAATTATAAATTTCCAAATTCGTCCTGCTTTGCCACAGGCCACAACGAGCTTATTATAATGAGAAGATCGATGGTAAAAAATAAACAAAGAAAAACTTTTCGTCTTTATAATATTAGTATTCATATTTGTGAAATAAAAGGATTTTATTTTACATATAAATTAACCCTTATATTAAGTTTCAAACTATTAGACAATATGCCTTATAGCTTAAAATTGAATACACTACTTAAGGACCTAAAACATGATATTATGAGTTTAACGGACATTTTTTTATTATATTTATTTTTTTGTAGTTTCTATTTTCATTATTCCTTTTTTAGAAAGATGCAACGACTCGATCGAGTTCATCCTCAGTGAAACAGAGCAACATGAAACAGAAAACCCGACGGCGGTCGATGTGGCTCTCATTTTTAGATGACATGTAGTACTGGTCTTCTTCAGGCGAATATCGATTCATGTCAACACTACACATCTAATGAAAGGATTAAAAAATTATATACACTTAATTACTATAGTATCACTTGGCTTAATTACAATAGTCGGACACACCATAGACACTGGGTTTTGTGCGAGTCCTATAATTAGATTTAAACCGTTACTTGACTTAGGTTAACCATAGACACTTGGGTTTTGTGCGAGTAAAGATCACTAAAATTAGATTTAAACCGTTACTTGACTTAGGTTCCTTTCAATTTAAATTCTCTGAATTTTACAGTGAATTTGAATTATGGCAACTTAAGTCAAGTCATAAAAAATCCCTATATGATGAACAGAATTACGTAAAAAGGAAAAAAGCTTAGGAATTAATTTTAATTGTACTAGCTTACTTTATTAGCTTTTTTCCCCTTTTACTAATCCTATTAATCATATAAGGATTTTTGATTAAGCTTACGTTTAATAAAAAGTTAATTTAAAATTTGTTGGACTTACTTTTCCTCCTTCTTTGTTATAACATGTCAATTCTTCGAAGTGACTATTGATTTTAGCCTTGGGGTATTTGTAATAACTGTTCAGTTCGCTGTAACGACCTAAATGCTGGGAAAAAACGGATAAAACAAATAAGACTTAGTTGTTTTTGTTAGGTTTAAAGTGGGTTTAAACCGCTGCAGCTCACTTACGTAGTAACGAAGTGTCATAGGTACTGGAGTACTGATCCTAGATTATGTACGTAGCTGTATTCATCTTTGATTTTATCAAACTCTTATCAATGAGTACACAAGCTCCACGTCAGACCATGTCACCGTCTCTACGTGGCATCACGTTGGGGCATTGCAGTATTCATTGATACCAAGAAAGATGCTGTGGCTAGACAACATAGAACTCAGGAGAAGACCTATTGACCACAATAAACAACATACCTGTTTATGTTTTGATTATTTGAAGCATATTTTTTTTTTGATAGAACTCACATCGCCATCGAGCCCCAAAGTAAACGTAGCTTGTGTTATGGGTTCTAAGATGACTGATGAATATTTTTATGAATAATATACATAAATACTTAGAATATACATATAAACACCCAGACACTGAAAAACATTCATGCTCATCACACAAACATTTTCCAGTAGTAGGAATCGAACCCACGGCATGATACTCAGAAAGCAGGGTCGCTGCCCACTGCGCCAGTCGGCCGTCAAGTCGATTTTTATTCTTCCTTATTGTTATATTTCCCCGCTATAAAAAGAAGATAGGTTCTATTCTTTTGTTTTTTTTTGTTGGTTAAGTATGAATTAATTTGGTATAAAACTATTAGTATAGATCTCTATAGGTTTACCTACTTCTGGGTCTAATACTCCGCTTCTCCTGATAGTATCTTGAGGAAATTCACTAGCAAATATTCTCCTCAATTCCACATCTTCACTAAAATAAATGAAATAATAGTTTTACTTCTTTAAAGAGAAGTTAGACATGAATATTTATATTTTATATATATGTCAATATCACTCACTATGTATAAATTACGCCATGACTTTGCCTTACGTGGTATTGAAGTACCTAGAAAACGTCCATTATATTACATAAGCGTTCGTATATGCGTGCAATAAAAGAGGTATTAGTTATCTTTTGTAAGATTTGTAGTATCTATTGTCAAAAATGCGACGGAAATCAATATCTTTCAGATTATTATTAACAACGCATTACCGACCCACTAGAGGGCACGGGTCTCCTTCCAAACCGAATACAGTTTAGGCCGTAGCACACGACGCCGCACTGGCCAAATGTGGATTGGTAGGTTTAAGTTTTCGTAAATTATATAAATTATTCTTAGTAATAATATTTCTTCTACGACTTCAGTTCTGTTGTTGAAGAGTAACGCCTAGGATATATTATCTTGTAAAAACAATTATAATATAAAATCGCTTAGACTCACGATATAAGGTATAAGGTAAATTGCCGATTTCCACATAATGTTTATGAAGATAAAACTCAGCGCAATACTCTTGTACCTACCTGCAAAATGTTTTTCGTATAAATGCGCAATATTGCCTATTGCAACAAAAGCAATTTCATTTTTATGAATATGCCTAAATTGAATTTCACATCATAGTGTTTGAGAGCAATATCAAAGCTATATTCAGTTTGAAATGCAAAAGTATCGATTTACATAATTAATCTCTATTATATAGAAAACCAGTAATTTAATATAATTAATGAATTGATTGATTCATAATCCCTCTGTAGATCTGTAACTTTCCCCCAAGATCTCTATTATACAACTTATTAATACCTATCTACGATTCTTAACTTAAACATATTGAACAACTTTGAATTTATATAATTTTATTACCTACTAAATTATACATTTAATAATTATGCGTCCATCATAAAATCCAATATCATATTTTTGCGGCTAATGGCCAAAATAAGTTTCGCGTTATAATGTATCGCACTAAATCGTTATGTATCACAGAATCTTGGCAACCATGTCTACGTATATCAATATTTAGGATTCCTTAAAAAACATAGCTCATTTACGATCAGTCTGTTATCTGTCTGTCCATTCATCTTTCAGAGTGTCCCCAGGTGATTAATTAAGCAAAGGACCCTTACATTCCTATGGAATGGATATGCTTAGACACAAAATATAAAGATATTGAATTTTACAGGGTATTTTTGTACTGAAATTCCCACTCGCTGATTAATTTTCAAACCTACAGGTTGCTTTCTGGTTGCGCAAATACGTAAGGAAGGAAAAACTTAAAGGGTCTTTTCTGTTTTTGAACTTTAGTACAAATTAAGGCATACTTCTACCACAAGTGATAAAAAAATTTAAAAACAATGGAAAAATTAAAAATAAAAAGATTTCAGTTCCCGGAGTGAATGAGACCGGATATGGGGTCAAAAAAGGAAAAAATTATTAGAAGTGATTAGGTCAAAAAGAGGTTAAATTGAAGTTTTCGGCTGTTTTCAGCGCACAGGATTTCAATAATCATAATCGTTTACTTAGCTCGTTAGTTTGTAGAGCAAAGAATTTCTATGCTCTAAGTAACCCTTTCCTTTGAAACTGTACGACTTTACGAGTAACCAATTTATCTAATTAATTTAACCAATTTATCTAGTTGTGCAGTTTGTTATTTTATCGCTGGAGTCTTGGCAAAAGCAAGACAGGTGGGCAAAAATAGTTTCAGAATTTTATCCGAGAGAAGGGAAGAGGACGGCAGAGAATTAGGTGAAGCGATGATTTTATCAAAATGACGGAAGCAAAATTGAAAAGACTGGCGCGTGATAGAGATGCATGGAAAGGAATAGAGGAGATCTTCATCCAACGGGCGTACTGAAAGAGCGATACTGTTATAATAAATGTTAGGTTAAGAAAAATAGTTATAAGGAACATTTTGTTTTAAGTAATACTGTGAATATTAATGTTTGCAACAATTAAGTTGTTTTTAGTAATTTATTATTATATATTACTAGTAGTATTATTATATTTATTATTATTATTATGCTACGGAACTCTTAGCTTTGGGAGAGAAATCTCTCCAAATATGTTTAAAAATGTTGCACGTTTAGTCTATGAGTAATAACAAAATAATATATATCGTATCTACTGTGTCCAGTGTAAATAATAAATATCTTAAAGTTACTGCATTGTGTGAAATAACAAACAGTATATCGAGGTAAAATGGTTTAAAAATCATTACCCTGTCATGTCCGACTGTGGAGAATTCTAGAACACTTTGCTAGAAACTTACAACCGAGAGGAAAAACGAACGTATACGATAAATGAAATCCCGTGCAGTAATTTGAAAAATATTTTCAGGGAGTATTAATATTATCTATTGAAAAGTTACATTTTAAATCCGTTTGTTATATTTGTCTTTCCTTATATTTTGAGAGGTGAAGATCTAAATTATAGTTTTAGAGGTCTTTAAAATTATAATTACACACCAAAAAAGCTTTTATTAAATGACGGTGTATTTAATATATAGATAAACCTGTTTGAATACAAAAAATCTTTTCCTAAAACATGGATCGATAATGCGACGCCGGTGATCGTGGCCGGTTCATGGCATTTCGGTTACATAAACATGTCCTATCTCAGTTATAATTCGGTGCCTATCGGAATTACGAAGATCTCGTCTCTGTTGTGCAAGTATTACACGAAAAACGCAAATACTTACGTGCTCATTGTTAGTCTATGGATTCAGTAATAACCCATGTTGCGTATTTTATTCAACCTCACTACAGTTTTGCTCATGTTGCTTGTGGGTCAGTTTATCACCTAACCAGTGATAAGCTAAATATTTAGGTAGGTCATTGTACATGACAGGCATATTGTAGGTAATCATTGGTAGGTATAGATTGGGAGAATACAAATTGAGTCCATATTTTAAATTTTTTTGAAGAAATGAAGAGACTTTAAAATAAGTTCGAGGTAAAAAAACGTATGTGTCCCGTAAGTTTAATGCTTGTGGTTGGTCAGTCAGTCCCAGTTATTATCGTAGTAATATTTTGGATGCGAAAGTTTGTAAGCATGGATTGATGAATGGGTGTTTGTTACTTTTCCAAGTCTTCGTTTATACATCTGAATAATACATATGATATAATTTATAAAAAAATTGTATAAATTGGTAAAAATCTAACGAGTCTGAAATAAGTCAGAAAAAACTGTAAACGAAGAGCTATTTTGGCTTGAACTGTGTAAATCACCAGAATCATCAGTAAAAATAATGTATGGTGGGATTCTTAGTCTTAAATAGTTCTAAAAAAAACTTGGGACATCATACACACCTTTTAGATTATTATTTTATTTATATTGATATTTATGCTCACTATTTTGGCCATAGGAAGCCACAATGGCCAAAATAGTGAGCATAGGTACATATCGTTTGAAAGTCATCGATGATGATGTAACGATAAAACGTGCCGGTTAACATAAAGAATGGTGGTGCGGAGGGTAGCAAAGCAGGGTACGATGCGATATAGTATAAACTTTCATAGCTGGCACACCCGCATTAGGGCAGCGTGGAGTATTGCTCCTCGATGAGAGGAGGCCTATGTCCACTGCTGTGAAAAATACATAAGCTAAGCATGATGAAGCACAGACCTCGTCTCTCATAGTAAATAATCAAAAAATACATTAAATATTAATTTTAAATATACAAAATAGTTACAAGAATTTCTGCCTCCAGGCATCCCTACATGTAGTTTGACGTAGAGCTTTTAATTGAAGAGTGTAGTTATTATTATTTATCCTTGTTATACATAAGGATAAAAAAAATAATCCTTAAAATTTTGTATTTTTATTTATTTTCCATTACAAGTTAGCCCTTACGTGCAATAGCACCTGCTGGTAGGATGGTATGGTGGATACTAGCTAAGGCCGAAGCCTCCAACCAGACAAATATAAATATCAGCCTAACATAACTAAAACCTCATCTGGGCACATTATCCATTTCGAGATCTCCGCTTCCTTTCTAAGTCTTGAACTATGTAGAAACCGATTAGGGGTTAGGTTAGGTTAGGTTTTTTACGGTTTAATGTAACTGCCTTACAGGTAAGCTAGCTACTATCCGAGATTACATTACAGTCCAGGACTAACTTGGGATGAAAGAAGGTTTCGTCGAAATAACTTCACCTTCAGCAACTTCAGAAAAAAATCTATACTCTCGTACTTGTGAAAGCCCTGACAATATTGATTCAAAAGAAACAATACGGAGAGAGAAAATAACGTTTTCATTCAATTTGTTTTAATTATAGTATCACTATTAAATTATCATAATCAACTAAATCAGTTGGAGTTATTTCAACATCACGGACATACCCTTGAATTTTAATTATTTGAATGTATTGATATAGATTTTATTATAATTTGTATATAGGAAGACAGCAGCTTGTTAAAAATACGTATCGTCTCCATTCCTGTAGCAAGTCAAGAAGAAAAGACCTTAGTCAACGAGTCTTGTTTGTATTTTAGAATCCTCTTCAAGAGTATGTCATTTGAAAAACGGAAGTCAATTTGAATATAGAAGCTTTCAACCTCACCTGCTGGTAAATGATGATGCAGTTTAAGGTGGTAACGGGCTGTAAATGGTATGTAATGTTAATGGTATGGGAGCCAGATCCCTAATTAATTTCTACGCAACATCGTGTCGGAAAGCTAAATCGCTTAGCGGCACAACTCTTCATAAAAGTATAAAAATATATCTCATATTTTTTTATACATCAATGCGATAGACGGGAGCTTTATTTAATTTATTGCTATAACCAAATTTTAATGACGATTTTTTTTAATACTCATCATTTTCGCAGTCGTCTGTGTTGCGGTTTAAAAAGTTTAATAATCTCATCAAACTAGTGTATTGTCATTGGTCCTCGATATATCTACAAAATTTGAACTAAATTATGCCGATTGAAGAGGGTCAAAATCAAGTCCAAATATTACAAATATACAAACAAACATACAGATGAGGCTAATATAAAGCGTGTTAAAAACGCACGCCTTTTACCTGCGTTATCATATGTCAAGGGCAACGGCTAAGAAACGAACATTATTTTTCTGGAATTCAAGAAGATTAGACAAAAAATAACGAGTCAATATGATATTTTAAATACGGATGTTTCTTTAGATGGTTTTATTTTAATAAACCGGACTAGATTTGACCAGTGGCCTATGTTTGAAACCTGAACGAATAGCTTCTAAGAAAAACATAAATTAATGCAGGCTTTCGAGTGTAGCTTTGTAGTGTTGGTAATACATAAAAATAAAAGGTTAAATAATGTATAGTTTATATTCTTAAATACCCAGTAATAAAAAATATAAACTGCTTACTAACTATTTAATACTTTGTAATAACAAGTAATGACTTGGATGTTTTTTCGGTTCACAGCGTCTCACTGCACCGATTATACTTTTTAATGGTTACATATTCATTAAAAAATTGCGCGTTTGATACGCCCCATAAGCGTGAATATTTTAGAAATGTTTGAAGTTATTTGATAGTGTATTCCAGTATTGTGTAAACAAATATATTTGCTGCCTTTTAAAATATTACAACTATACTTATTTTCCAAGTAGCGATGCAACTGCGTTCGCAGGTAGACTTGAAACCGCTGTTACCTAAAAATAAAATGACTAACTTAAATCTGTTTTAGCTTGCCTTAGAGTGTAATAAAATATAATTAATAATCCAGGTCCCACTTAAACTAAAAAAAACTATCACTAACTTAATTGAAACTAAAAAAAACTATCACTAACTTAATTGATGCATGACATAAACTTGTGGGTGTTTTAGCACTTCGTTTGTGATAGGAGTTTGTTAACATTAATAACGTAACAATAGATTTTCTTTAGTAAATTAATGTAAAATATAAAAACCCCTAAGAAGTTGAAATAAAGGTTTAGGAATTAAAACTATATCCTCTGACAAAAGGCATCATTACATAATAAAATGGAAAATGTTTGCTGATAAAATATATTCTAATTTAATTTCGCCATCATATTCAATAGAAATGTAAAGATACATGGCTAGTAAATCTGTAAATTAAGAATTTAAAAAATATTTTTTAAGCGAAGATTTAACTATAGCAATAGTTGTTTATATTATAATATATAGTTGATGTTCGTTCTATCGGTAAATACGTTATTGACAATTCCTTATGTACACACCAATTACACCGATACACCGATTTAAAATACTAACTTTGTCTATCTCCGGTCTCGGCGGCAAAATAGTGTATCCATTATCGTCAGCTCTGTATTCAACCATTTCTATTAGTCCCTCTGGATTAAAGTAACTATATCGACCAATAACTAAAATATGTTCATTAGGTTGATCGTCGTTAACAATCGTTCCTGATTCTTCCCTCGTTATGCCATTTGATGCCACAAATCTGGAAAATAAATACTACAAGGTAAATTATTTAAAAACATTGAGCTATTGTCACTCAACTAAAAGTTACGTGTTACATTGGTGCCAATTTCATTGTACACAAATTTTTACACTAAATCAACGGGTCTCAAACTAAATTAAGTGTTGTCCTATTCTGCAATTTTTCAATTGTTATACTTGTACCTGAATCTGTAATTTCCTTTTGCATCGATTGTGTACTCATTTTCAATTATTGTTGCTAAACTGTTATCGTCTATAGGAGCAGCATTCACCAGCAAAATTAAGATACCAACAGGAATCAGATAGCGCACCTAGGACATAATCAAAAAATATAAATATACCTATGGTTTTACGTACGTTTGAAATTCACTAATGTATCCAAAAGTATTACCGCGACCATTTTATGAAGTAAAATAAATTTAAACTAAGATTTCCAGCATCTGATTCAACACTGGCAATGCACGCAGGCATCTACGCTCCTCAAGACCCTGCGTTGTGGATGATGATTTTATAATTACGTGGTTGTTCTTATACAGGACTTTCATAAACCCCGTTATCCAATACAACCAGGTAAAACTTAATCTAAAACACAGACCTAAATATTATTGACTGTCTTGTGAAATCAAGTAAAATAATGACAACATAGAAGGACAATTTGCAGCCTAGTTTATGTACTTAGATCGTACAATAAAAATCAGTTATGTAGAGTTGTTATTTAAAAATATGTTTAAAATAAAAAAAAAACAATATTTTATTATCTGAAATCATATACGTGGCTTATTCTTAGCAAAGTAAAACTTGTGCTGCAATGAAAGGCCCATAGCATAATTATTTAGTAAGTACATAAATCGCCATTTTGTCAAGTAAAATAAATTTAAACTAAGATGTCTATTATCTGATTTGAGTACCGCAATGCGAGCAGGAATAAGACAACATGAAATTTACTTTTAAATCTGTCGATTTAGTTTAGTTTTAAGATTTGAGTACAACCAAATTGGCACCGATCCTACTTTTAGTTGAGGTAAACTATTAAGGTATTTAAATAATTTACTGTCAAATTTATTTTTCAGATTTGTGGCGTCAAATGGAATCGTATTGTTAATACTATATACTTGTTTATATACTTACTTTATGTGCAAAATTTGTATGAGTAAAATTTTGTATAGTTAAGGTTGATGTCTGTTCTAAAGGTACGTAAGTTATTGACAATCCCCTTTGTATTAAAAGCACTGATTAAAATACTTGTTATATTTATGTCTCTGTTTTTTCTGATTGTATTGGATAACAGGGTTTATAAAAGTCCTGAATAAGAACAACCACATCGTTATAAAATCATCATGGCTGTCTTGTGAAATCAAGTAAAGTAATTATGACAACATCAAGACCAGAAGGTCAATTTGCAGTTATGTACATATATCGTATATAAAAAGAAATACTGGGATAAGTTATATGAGCTGTATATCGTCAAAGTAGTAAAAAAATACTCTCAAATTTAAGAATGATTGCATTCATGCAAAAGCGCTTTAATAAAGACAGTACAATGAAATCTGATAACAAGATACAAACAACCTGCAAAATAGTGAATAACGAATCACGTAAAATTAAATCTCTTGACTCGCGACTTTGAATTAATTGTTCACAACAATATATAAGTTCTGGGAGTTTACAAATACTTTCGATTTTATTTCAAAACGGTACGTATTGTTGACAAAAGTCACCTCACCATCAGCAGGTCAGCGTTTATTAATAGATAATGTTAAAGAGTGCAACGTTTAATTTCATTTTAAACATATATCTGCAATAGTTATTGCAAACAGTTTTAGGTTATTGAAATTCAGGAAAACAGATGATCTGTCTAAGGCATTCGATTGTGTTGGTCATAAAACGATGTAACTAAAATTAAGCGACTATGGCATCAAAATAGTTGCATTCAATTTGATTGCCTCTTATCTTAGTCATGGAATCCAAAGGATATGCCTTAAATACTTAAAATCTAAGGGTGTCCCACAGAGCTCAATTTCAGGTCCTTTTCTGTTACTGGTGTTTATAATTGTTGTGCATTATACTGTTTGCAGATGACACACCTATGAATTTTGAGACTGATAGAAGTAAAGGTAATTTCGACGATACAATCCGTGCTGCATCACATATGTCATTCTGGTTAACTGTAAATAACTTACTTTAAAAAAAAACAAGTGCTAGAAATGTATATAATTTGGTGACATATGCATATCGTCTGCGAGAGGTGCAGTAGTTCTTTTTGGGGCTGAGTATGCGCTTTTACCCAGTAATTGTTGGGAGCTCTGCACTCGAAATTGTAGACGAGTACATATACCGAGGACAAGATCCAGTTAGGTAGGTCCAATTTCGAGAAAGAGGTGAACCGCCGAATCCAACTCGGATGGGCAGCGTTCGGGAAACTTCGTGACATCTTCTCGTCCAAAATCGTCCAAAATTGTGCCTGAAGACTAAAGTCTTCGAACAGTGCGTGTTGCCAGTGATGACTTACGGAACTGAGACATAGCCGCTAACTATGGGCCTCATAAGAAAGCTCAGAGTCATTCAGCGGGCGATGGAGAGAGCTATGCTAGCAGTATCTCTACGTGATCAAATCAGAAATGAGGAGATCCGTAGAAGAACTAGTTACCGACATAGCTCAGCGAGTCGCGAAGCTGAAGTGGCAATGGGCAGGGCACATAGCTCGGAGAACCGATGGACGTTGGGGTCTTAAGGTGCTGAAATGGCGACCCCGCACCGGTAAACGCAGCGTAGGTCGGCCCCCAACGAGGTGGACAGAAGACATCAGGCAAGTCGCTGGGAGCCGCTAGAGGCAAGCGGCCCGGAACCGTGTATTGTGGAACTCCCTACAAAACAAACAGCAGTGGACGTCGATTGGTTGACATGATGATGATGATGCGCTTTTTTAACATGATTCCTAGAGTAATTCTGGACGTAACAATGCATAAGTTTAAACAATATATTTAAACACATTTATTTCTGCGAGGTTACTATACAATTGTTGAATTTTCAAATAACATGTTAGCTTTGAAGTAGCCAGCTCCGCTTACATCTCCCGCAAGTAAGAAAAATGATTGAATGTTGATTTTGGAAAAAAGCAACCGCCAAGGTTCTTTGCGGCTTTTGCACGGTAGAATCTGCTTTTCGAACTGGTAAAAGAACGAGATAAGATATAAACTTGACTTTTCAAAAGTGCTTATAAAGTAGGCCTACTTAAAATAGATGAATGTACAATTTTGTGGCTATTAATTTTAACTAGGATATATTATAAAGTAATAAAAAAAATATACTTGAATATTCTTGTATAATATGTAACATTTGGTGAATGCGGTCAGGTTTTTTGACCTTGAACTGGGGTTTAGTATCCAACCGCGAGTATTTAATGGAATTGAATTTATGAATTTAATTTACCCACTATAGAGGACTTACCCACAAAATGTTAACGTAACTTAGGTGCTGAGATAATTAGTATAAAACTAAGTATGCGCCGCAGTTTCATACATATTGAATAAAATGCCCTCGGAATATGTAACGCTAATATTTTATTTTATTCAAGTTATTGTTTTATTTTTAAGTTATTGATGTGTGTGATTTTGTATGAAAGAAGAAAAAGAGAAATTCTTTATGTTAATCTCTTCATTTTTAAACTAAAATGATTTGCTCGTTTGCTTGGTAATGTTTTAGTAGTGCTCTCAGTCGTTAAAAAGTGTGCGTTAAAAATAAGTTCGCACACATAAATTGATAGTCTATTTTGTAATCTAAAAGTGATGACTGAGACTCATTACCAAAATGACTACGAAGGAAAGTGGCTGGGAGGGTACGTACGTATTCCGTATAGTAAAACGTCTAAATAAACAAAACATTTTTTTTAAGTGTTTACTCAAGAAGTTATGGACCTTTTGAGGTAATGGAATATCGCTAGCTTTAACGGTGTACGAAATCATCGCGATCAAAGACCAAACTTTTCAGTTAGGCGAGCCAATTTTAACCTTAGAAAACGGGTAATCTGCGAGGATGTATTCACAGATAGCTCGTTCAATAATAATATTGAAATAGCAATGATGTTCCAAGCCCGAGTGTAGTGTTGTTGGACTATGTAACACTCATATTTCCTTAAAAGTCAAAGTTCCGAACCCGGGTCACGGAGTTCGCAAATAGTTTACCTGCAATATTACTAGTGCTTTTGATTTGTAGTAAAGTTACTCTTTAAGTAAGTGGATTTTTGCTATGCCTGCATCACACACAACCAATATAATTACCATTGGAAGAGTGGATTACTTATTCATCTTTACGCGATTCAACCTAATAATATTATTTTTTATAGAAACTCCTACAAATTGCGTAGTTCTTCTGTTTTCCCCGGTTAAAGTTTGAAACACTGTTTATAATTACTTAATTTACCATACGTTCGTGTAGTTTAGCGAACAAGTATGTTCTATGCAAGTATCCAACATAGCTTATTTGCAACTAATTGGTCGCCCTTAACTAACACCTCGCTTTATAGCACTGACCTCCATTTTTTTTTTGTCTCTGGACTGGCTGCCTCTATACAAATGTCAGCTTAAATGTCCTCATTCAAAGCGCCATATGTAACATACGAGTGTCTCTGGTACTAATAAAGTTCTTAGTCTATCGCATTTTAGTTCCTTGAACTTAACCTAACGAACTCAAATATGAAATAGAAACAGTGTTACAAATATTACCGCAACAGCAAACAAAAGTATTATTCCCTTCAGAAAAACTATTCACTTCAACAACAGCGAGTCGCAACATTGGAAAAACATTAAAATAAATCTGCATATCTATCACAAGTCAATAGAAACATGCTGATTTAATGAACACCTTAAGATATTATGAATTCCAATGTGTTTATAGTTATGTTCGGGTGTTATGATGACTCAATTAAAAATAAACTTTTAAAACGGAAGCGAGGTCTTAATATTAATTGAGTAATTAACTAGCAACCTGACCTGGCTTTAATAGAAAAAAAAAAATTGCGTTAAAATTGTTGCGCCGAGAGTTTCTTCGTTAAAAATGTAAAATGTGTGATGAGTGAAATACTATAAGAAATATTTTTATTTGTTATACCTCCTGTATCACAAAAAACTCTCATCTTTCTTATGTTATAGATTCCTTCTATATTTGATAAATGTCATTTCGTCATAATAATATCATAGAGTTGAAAGAGATTTGAAATCACCAACTGAATAGCTGTCAATTTGAAAACATGAAACCATGACAATACCAGCGCCTGAGCTATTGTATAATACAGCAAAGATCATCGCTTTGTCTTATGTGAATAGCTGCCGTCCGCCCATTATTGATATATGGTGTGTCTCGATATTGTGATGAAATTCCTGATCGAAGTTTGAAAATACCTCTGTGACATATGACATTGGATCGTAGGTGACTTAACGAGCTTGTCGGATCCCCAAGATTTCTTCTCATTACATAAGATACCTTTATTGCCAACGATTGAAATACCATCTGTTGACTAAAACTGGAACGAATTTGTGTGAAATGCAATTAGTGTTATTAGGTTAATGGATAACTTGGTGAAGTTATTGGTTATAAATAAAAATGTTATGTTTATGTATAATGCCTCGTGTAACTTTACTGCGGTTAAGCAAGGGAAGTTTTATGAATGATGCCGATACCACACTCTAAAAAAAATTGGTTATTCCTAACAAGATAGTAATTGTTGTGATCAAGCATCTTGATTCCATACGAGCCTAACAAGAAAATAGATACATCAAATAAGATGATAATGATTGTTTATCATAATTCAATGGACTGGGCTACTGTATTGCTCCTATTATTGTTACTTAACTAAGGTATATTCTTAACTGATTCAATTTACGTACTTGTTTAAGCTAAATAATTAAAAATGATCTAATCATACAAAGAAGTAAATAATAATAGAAACAACGTATTTATTTGTTAGAATCAATGAACATACCTACATTGTTAGCTCAATCTATAATGAACTTGCTGCTATAACTAATCAGCTTTTGTTGTTATGTTTATTATCATAATTGTTATAATTTATATAACGTCAACTAAGAGAAAATCTCTCTTAGTTGGCTTTCTTTTTTAGAGTGCATACTACACAATAAACATTGTTGAATCCTGGGTACATAAAGTTGCTCAGGCTGTTGAAAACAATTCTTAAAAAAAACTAAATGACAGTTTTTTAGAGTTGCGGTGTCACAATATTTGTCGTGAAAAAGAATACAACTTTTATAAGCCTTGTTTTTTTATAATTGAAAATTGAATTATTTCGTTTAGATATTAACATAATAATGAGCAGCACCAATATTACACCAGTAGTGGAAAATGGAAGTGTACATCTACCTGAATAAATCAGATATTTAGTATCTGTATCGTAAAGTTTTCAAAGTTAATAAACGTAGAGTTGAATCGTACTGGTAGTGCCAAATAAACAAACCTATGTTATTAAGTACAAATAGCATTTCAACACATTTAAACAAACAACTGAAGTGTGGGTGAGCAAAATATCAGCTGTTCTTGGTTTAAGTTCTTTAATCACCCACTTTATAAAACCTTTAGTACCGTAAACAAACTAACTCCCTACGACAAATGACTACAAATAATGTGTGGTACAACAGCTACACAATAAAAATGGTCAAATAAAATTTTCATCAGGTTTCAGACTATTGTGACATTATTGTGACAATAGTCATATTGTGACACTATTGACAGACTAATGTGAATTTGATGGACATTTATCAAAAGATAGCCCTTTTAGAAAACATTAATTTTTTGGTCATCTTCATCTAAATTCAATTTGTTTATGTAAATTAAGTTACGTCTAACGATAGATGTTCAATTTAATATTATTAGTATGTTTAATTTTCCATCTATCTGTACACCTATCTATATACCTACCAGGTTTTATGGAAATGCCACCAACTACTAAAAGTTTCACTAATTCTCAATTTAGAGAAGTATGTTTTTTCTCAAGTTATGTTAAGAAATTAAAATTTTATATAAAAGTACCTATCTAAAAAAATAAGTGTGAGCGTGTGAACGTATGTGTTCTTTTGACTAAGTAACCTTTAATTACCTACTTTTATCTGTTGCCACAGTTCATCCCCACAGAAAACTTAACTTAAACACAGTCAATGTTATGGCTGACACCGCGTCTATTTTATTAAAAACTTAGTATTTATACCAGGAAAAAGTTATTGAACAAAAGTATTTAACTTAAATGAACCAATAGTTACTGTAATGTGCGCTGAGTAATGTGCCCCTTTCCTTTAGGACGTTCGGACACCTTGTATATATGAAATTGGTATGGTGAAACTATATTTTGGTGTGGTGTATGGTGATTGGGCTTATCTGATTTCTTTCAGTAAAAATATCCCAGTGGTTTCCACAAAAACAATTAGCGTTTCGGTTTCACAGCTAAGTCTTATGGAGAGTAAATAATGTACTTCTTAAGCCTATGAAGAAATTATTCGATTTTCATTCATACGTTACATATCTTTTGTCTCATTTTCTAGCGCCATCTTATGTATTATGTGCAAAATTTTACGCTTAGTAACCAACTTTGAGATATTCGAGGCTTATCGCCGAACAATCAATTCGAAGTAGAGCTTTGGCTAGTCTATAAGAGATGGCGCTGTCTACGAAATTGTCTATAAGACTAAATGTCTTATAGACATTTAGTCTTATAGACAATTATATACTCTAATCTACGTCTACATAATACAAATAAATCGATTTAACAGGACATACTAACGCGCGGGAAACCGCGATGTACAGATAATAATTTTTATTTTTAATTTATTCCTCTACAAGTTAGCCCTTGACTGTGCTATCCGATCTGATGGAAAGTGATGGCGCAGACTTAAGTGGTGGTGGGCTTACTTGTCAGGTGATATAACGGTTATATAAAACCACCATTAAATAAATACTATACCATATAAGATACAAAAATAAAATGAATAATAACGAATTTATATAATTTTATTAGTTTCTAATATATCGAACTTAAGTTAAACAATTCGTCTATCATTAAATCTGATATCATCTTTTTGTGGTTGATAGCCGTTTGCATCGGCTACGTAGCGCACTAAATGTTGATGTCCTTCAGGATCTTTGTAACCATATTCACCTCGTACAACATATCCACGTCCATTTGTAGAAGCAAAACTTCCATCTTCTCTCCGAAACGTTCCATCTTGAGTCGCAAACCTGTGCAATAATCAAAAATAATCATCCCATACTACTTTTTTCTAACTCAGGAGTTTTTTATCAGGGGTGAGATCCATAAATGAACTAGAGTAACTGACTCGCAAAGCTGAAGGTGTGGTGGGTGGGGTACAAAGCTCAGAGGGTCTTTGGGCTTAACTCGTCTGTGGGAGGCCGTTAGACGTTGAAGTCGATAGTTCCACAAGTTGAGACCACGTCTTGGCAAACGGATTGCTAGATGTCTCCCAACTAAGTATATTTATGACCTCTTTGGCAGGTGGGCAAGCATCGGCTGAATGCAAAATAAAATGATTTGGCGCTGTTTGAAAGACGCCTATCTACGGCCTCATATTGGCTGATGATTCTGAATTTGAAATGTATTTTGATACATTAATTTCGAATACTACCACCACGGACACAATAAACCAGTATTACAGTGATTTTATAAAGTGGGTAAATAATTAAACTTTTGATAACTAGCTCCAGGTGTTTAAGTCGTTATTACCAGTTTGCAGCAGTGTGATCGGTCTCTGTTTTAAAACAATATCTCTTATGAGCGAGAAGCCAAAACGTTGGACTTGAATATGATTATGAGGAGGATGATTATGATGACTAATTAAAAGACACTCACTCAAAACTATACGTTCCTAATCCATTGTTATTAAAAACAAGCTTTTTTAGTCGTCGTTCAATGCCGGTCGATGTTGGTAAATCTACAACAGCCGTATATAACATGGCTGCTAAAAAGAAAAAGCGCATACCTTTTACCTGCAAAAAACAATTAAACTATATGTTAAAGGCGATTAAGAAAAGGGCTCGTTTTCGTAGAGTTTCAGTAGAATAGTAATAAAATAATCTAAATACAATCGTAATCTAAACACAGACCGATATTATTCAAATACTTTATTTGATGTTTGTAGTGGTTGGCTAATAAGATTACGGATTGCGAGGTCCTGATTATGATTCCCGGGTCGGGGCGGAAATTTTTAGCTGTTAAGTACCAATACTACTCCTAAGGTAACGAAAAGGAAAATAAAGTCAATTTCATCTTTTTCAAATTCTTGGGCTTAGAATCTATAGAGGCGAATATAAAGCTTACAAAACAAATGAAACAAACATTAACAGAATTTGATTGCATAATGCTAATCTTATCAGAGTTAATTTGATCAAAGACGTTATAACCATTTAGATCAAGCACATAAATCTACATTTAACATTAATGGACACAAAGTAGATACAATATGCAAATAAACTGTCGTTAACTCACCATAATTTGGGAATGTTTTTCCCACTGTGTCTAAGTATACTGCGACATCGGTCCAACTGCCCACACCTTATATCCAGTTCTTCAAGAATGTCAAGTCTGGACTTCATTCCTTAACAAACAATGCGACGCCAAGGACTCTATCATGTCAATGACACCATCACACTTGTTACGTAAACGCTGGTATGCTTTTACAATTGATTGGCTAAAAACTCGTAACGTAATTGCCTATCTTCGCCACAAGTCCATTACAGAAACGCATAAATTATCTAGGGACCTGTATCGGTCTAGTGGAAAAAATTCTTTAAACTACAGAGTCAACAATCTACTTTAAACTACGTTTATACAATACTGCTGCTCTCGGTTTTATCCTCGTTACCTAGGAGAATAGGAGTGATCGTTTGAGAGCATATACCCAGCACGCTGCTCCAAATCTGGTTGGCGGGCTTTACCGACTATTACCATAAGTTAGTGATAATATTCTTAACGTGTGATTTATCTCGTAGCCATTAAGGAGTTCCGTTTTTCATCTCCGAAGATATTCATTACTAAATTAAAATGGGACCATCACTGAGGTAAAAAAACAAACAAAAAATAATTATCTCAATCGTTTATAATTGGCGTAGTAATAGCGTAATAAACAAAAAGAATTGCGATCCTCCTCCTTTTTTAAGATCGTTTCAAAAATGACAAAGTTAGTTGTAACTTCTAAAACGCAGTAAGGTTTTCTTAGTTATTGAGCAAAATTTTTGGTACAAAAAAAGTACTACCTGTATACGCGTATTTAAAGATTACTGATTATTTTGGTTATGTTTAATTTTATTTGACATGGATAAGTGCACAAGTAAGTCTCTTATTGCATTTTAGGTCGGAAGGTCAGAGGTGTCGCTTAGTGAGAAAAATCGATAGATTTATGCAACTTTCAATGTTTTTCGCATCGTGCCAGTATGCAAAGACTATTGAAGTTCATTCTTGACATGTAAGTTGTAGTCTTATATTAAAAGTCGCTAGTACACGTTATAGAGCGTGGCATAATGCCAAAAACTTTTCCTGGCCCATAGCGGTTTCTCATAAAAGAAAAAGTCAATCAAGCGGCTTTTTTCTGTTATACCACTCTATAGATATTTGAGTCTATATTCTTAAGGATATAGGCAATAATAATTTTGTTTGTATTCGCTATAATTTATGTTTTTATCATTGTTTTGCAAACGTTTGCTAAATTATTATTATTATTTCGTTTTCAATCCCCTTCGAAGGCCTTATTATCCAAGTAGTGTTGCAAGTACGGCGCCAGGCACACCTCCATACTCTACACCCATCTGCAATATAATTTATTTCTTTTATTAAAATAGTTGGAAATATAGAGTACGTAATAGAAATTAAAATAGATAAAACCTGGAAGCTGGAAATTAGCCTAGTAATCCTAACTTTCTGTATCATCATTATTATCGACTTATTGTCGGCTCTCTAAAGAGCATAGGTGACCTGTTAGAATGACAAGGGCTAAGGCGTAGTTCATCACTCTGATACAATGCGGATTAATTGACTTCACTCGCCTTTGAGCATATTTCATATTTGGCATGCAGGTTTCTTCACGCTGTTTTCCTTGATCATTAAAGCAAGTTATACTCAATTGCTTTAAACGCACGTAACATGAGAAAGTTAAAAGTTCATATCATATTCGGAGGATTCGCCATTAAGGGGGCTTGAGTACAAACCACGGCTATCTCCACTTCTTTACGTATTTTAACTAGCTAATATTATAAATGGGAACGTAAGTTAGTTCGTTTGTTTAGTAGTTATGCTATCAAGCCTTAACTGCTCAATCATCATTTAATTTGACTTACACATTGTCAGGGGTACAGAAAAGGACATAGGGCATAATTCAAACATTAGATAAGGAGAACCTGAATTGATTGTTAAAATCAATCTTAAGGCAAGTGCTTCCTCAGGCATAGGCTAATAATATCACTACAACACTTCACTATTATAGTAATTTTAATAATCTATTATAGCAATTTCATAATACATTTATTATATTATAGTAATTTTATAATACTCACACTTATTTCTGGCTTTGGTGCATAAATGCTATATCCATTCTCATCAGCTGAGTATTCTACCATTTCTTTTTTTCCATCTGTATTAATGTAACTATATCGACCAATAATTAAAACATGTTGATTAGGTTGACCCACGTTGAAAAACGATCCTGATTCTTCTCTGGATATTCCGTTGGATGTCTCAAAACTGCAAATAAAATTCTACTTAGTATAAAATTTATTAGTTGAAACTAAAGGTTATTGTAGGTAAATATTTCATCAGCTTATTAACTTCCCACAGATTTAATCAGAGGTTTTAGACCATACACCTTGACTGAAATCTTACCTGCTGTGTGTGTAGTGGAGAGATAGTATAAGATGGTAGCGGGCGGACCTGCTATGGCAGTTATTTTAAACCAATACCCCCTCATTATCATCATCATCCGCAACCTACTAACATCCCACTGTTGGGCGCAGGCCAAGTCTTGTCGTCTCTCCATAAACCCTCCATGCTGCTGCAATGCGGGTTGGTAGACTTAATACCCCAAACGCTACATCGCTTTGCGGCACGTCATTGTTTGTATGACATGATTTTGGTATTATTATTATATTTATTATGATATTATCTTAAACTTGACCGATAGCTTAAAGTTCTTTTCAGGACACGTGCTTTTCAATAGACACCAAAAATGTCCTAGTACTTGTTTGGTACTGATTACTATATACCTTGGTACTGATTTTTTTTACCCAACAATCCATAATAAATTGGTACATACCTGTATCTGTAATTTCCCACTTCATCGATGGTATACTCATTATGAATTATTCTCGCTTCACTGTCTTTATCAAGAGGGGCAGCATCCGCCAGTAAGATTAAAAAACAAACCACAAACACATAATATATCTAAAACAAAGGAACTGCATACGTAAATAAAGAAATATAAACTCCTTACTATAGAACGAATAATAAATTTATAACATGCAAAGGTGGCCATGGTATTCATATGGTGATGCACTTTTTACTGTTTTGACTAATTAACATTACCTTATACATTTTGCGAAATAAATTATTTCAACTCAGACGTCTAGCATTTGATACAAAGCTCGAGGGAAACGTGTTGTGGATGATGATTTTATGATTATAAGGTTGTTTTTATACAGGTTTTTTTATGATTCCCACTCACCAATACAGACAGATATAATATCCAAAATACGTATCTATTTCGCAGATAAAATATCAAACCATAAGTTTAAAAGTATGCTTTGCGCAAAAGATTCTCTACTTATAACTAAAACTTGCAGCGGTAGCTTGATGTCCTTATATCTTATATATTTTTTCTTATAATAATAATTGTCGGATCAAGCAGATACACAAAATTTAAAAGAAGGCTTCAGCGATATATTGATACCACTTTGTTTCTTACCGAAATAAACTATTTTTATTTTATTTGTTTTTCATACAATAAATGGAAAATCATCCTTTAAACAGAGCAACACTTCACAGGGTATGAAAGGAGCACGTCCTGCAACATGCAACCTTGCGTCCATCAATTTGAGGCGAGGTGATAAGCTTTTGCCTGTAATTACACCGGCAACCGTGCCCTTCAACTGCTAATAAATCTAACATCAATTAACAAATATAGATTATAAATAAAAATATATAATAAAAGGTTATTTTTTGCGTGGTTCTCGTACACTGTAACAAAAAAATAGGTAATAAAAAATGAGTGATTGGGACCTCCTCCTTTCTAGAAGTGGTTAAAAAGGCTAGGCTAGAGTTCCTGTTAGAGTTTGGGGAAAAAAAGTTAGAAACTGATCAATTTTTTTTTTAGACTTAGAATGTCTATTACAAATTAAGTAAAGTTTGAGATGAGACTCTATTCCGATTGTTCTTTGTTTTAATTACTGTATCACCCGCGGGGCCATAATGAGGTGTTTTCCACACGCAGTTTGAACGTCAATTTTAAAATTGAGATATGAAAAGGACTGTAACTTACAATTTATGCTGCGCTCTCAAATGGATCATTCGTTTTGGACTTACTTGAAAATATCTTTATAAACTATAGCCTGTTATTCTGATTACTGTAAAATTTCAAAATCCTGTTCTACTTGAAAGTGTAACAAATAACCACCCATACATAAATACAAACTTTCCCATTTATAATAAAAGCAGGATAGGATTTGGGTCGCTTAGGGACGAACGGTATATATTTTTTTTGGAAAATGTTTGATGCAATTTGTTTTGAACAATAGATAAAAAAAAAAACGAGGTGGCAAAAATAGTGAATAGTGGAGCCCTGTAGTTGGATTCTCCAAGATTTTTTGTATATTTTATATAATAATATACTTTTTAGCGATACTTGTAAACATTTTTAAAATTAGTATAAAAATCGCGTAACATGAGTTAAAAACTTTATGTATTCATTATCGTCACGCCTTTGAGTGTAGGGTTTGCTGCTATCTGCGGAGGATTTTTTCCAGATCTTAACGAGGATATCATTATACACAAATAATACAACCTTCTAAGAGCAAAAATAATTATTATAAAAAATACGCAGTGACAACCATAACATCAACTCTATAAATTTAAGGTCAAGTGGAATCATCAATCATTCCATTTGACCTTAAGTGTAGATTAGGGTCAACAGAAATAAGGTCCTAGAAAATATTAAAATTCACACACACGTTAACGCACACAACGGTTAGCATTTCACTGAGTTATGGTGTAAAGTCTGTGTGTCTGTCTAATAATAACCTATGTTAGGTAACATAATCATTCATCTTGATGAAATCTGGCATAGAGCTTTCTGGAGAATATTATTTCCGGAAAATTAAAGGTTTCTTGATTGAAAAAAAACCGAAACGAAGCCTCAAGCACTTCTAGTAACTAATACATTTAATTATAGTAAAAATGTTTATATTCAATAATTCGAAATAATAAACACTAAATAGTGCGAGTTGCATCCATATTTTCTTCACGGTGGATTTATCGGCCCAGTAGCGTGGCAACAAGACTTGAAGACTTGTATTTTTGTACCTATAACAAAAACATCTTATATATATCTAGAAGTGTATGCAATTCCTGTCGCCAATTATTAAAGACCTCCATGGCGGCAGCGGTGAGCATTGTAGTGTAAAGTTAAGTCCGAACCCGGGTTTTTTTTTTTTTTTTTTTTTTTTCGGTTCAGCCCAGCCGGCAATTAGGGAATTTCTAATTTCTGAATTTTCTATACTTGGAGGTTTTGGCCGGGTGTAGCCCTACCGACACAGATGTGCCGCGTAGAAACCGATTAGGAGTATTCTAATGCAATGTAAGTTTTTTTGGTTGACATGTTCGAGCTGGCCGTTGATTCTTTTAATGAGTGAATAGGGACTTTTTATTTTATGTAAAGAGCAGATTGGCTCCAAAGTATCAAAAAATAAAGCTAATATAACTTAATACTTAAAATGTGTTACTATTGTATACTTACTTTCAAACGTACTGGCAGAACTCTGTATCCCATATCGTCAGCAATGTACTCAACAAATACTTCTTCTCCGTTTGTGTCTATATAGGTATATAGACCTCTAACTATTACTATTTTATTGAGCCCTTTATCTTCCACAGCTGCTGTTTCTGTTCTTGATATTCCATTCGATGTCCTGAAACTGAAAAATTAATTTATATTAATACCAGATCACTCACATATGCTTCTAGATTATGTTAGCTTGAGAGCATGTTGTCTAATAATCAAAATTATTAACTTCAACGTGTGTCTCGATGGTTTAGGGGTTAGCATGTTCAACTACGGATAGCGAGTCCTGGGTTCGACTCCCGGGTCGGACAGCGGGTCTGTTAATAGTTTTGCGACACAAGACCGAAGTTTCCGTTAAAGCAAAGGCTGTGTCCAGTGTTTGGGAGACCACATTAAGCCGTATATTCGCTTAATGGAGATCTCTGCCAGGCAACCTTTGGATTAGGACAAGATGAGCGAGAGCGGACAGGTGGTATAAAATTATACTCCTCCTTCCTAAACGCCTGGTTTGATAGTAATTATTTTAACTATATGATCTATCTACTAAAGGTGTTACTTGGTTTTTAGCTATAATTAAAGCCATTGTTGACGCCGAATGCCATTTTTGTTGAAGAAATGCCAAATTTTTCTACTTTGACAGAAAATCTGGGTGTACCCCGATAACTGCATACTGCAACTGCAAGATGCGATGTTAGGATGTGTGATTGCGTAAACTCCTTTGTCTGTCTCTGATACTCTTCATCAGATCTACATGAAATTTGAAAATAGACCATTTAAAAAAAAAAAAAATTAGTCTATAAATGACGGAGTTGTGCAACCACCTAAAGGAAGTCGATTAAAAATGAATAACAACAGATAGAAATACGTAAAAAATATATAATGAAGCAGCGTTAGTTCCAGATGTGACATGTCTTACCTACCTGAATTTATAATTTCCATATGCGTCAATGGTATACTCGTTAAATAATATCTTTGCTTCACTTTCTTTTTCTTTGTCAGACGTAGCATATGTCACAACCAGCAAAAACCAAAGAACTGGTAAAGAATACTCCTATTAAGAAGACAAAAAATATGTAAAACAATCTTTGCTGTATTTAAAAGAAATGTTTAATTTTAAGAAATGTTCGTATGCTCAGATTAGGATTTGTTAAGAGAATATTTGTATCAGCTTAACAGAATATTTACGTACCCTGAACATTTTGCTAAAGTATTTTTTATAAGTAAGACATCTAACTCTATGATGATTTGTGTAGTTTATGATGATCTTATGATTTCATGGTTATTTATATACAAACAATATTTTGCGTGACCCATTAACTACCTAGTGCCTACAAGGCCTTATAAAATTCGAGTTATAGTTTTGTATCAATTTTTAAGAACAGAAATGATTATCTCTGTTCTGCGGATCCTACAACTATTTAAACTAGCTGTTGTCTGCAAGTTTGTTCGTGTTTTTTCAGTTTTTTTTTAAAAAATCCGTGAGTCCTTATAATTTTTCTGGGAAAAAAGTCCTATTACTCTCCAAGATGCATGCTATCCCTATATCGTTACGGCCCAATTAAACTACTTAGAGACCCTAAATCTCATTTTTTTATTGACCGGTCTGATGAAGGGCAAGGGTCCCTTTACATCGGGTAGTGTAATAACCGCACTGACGCCGTTAGCGTAAAGACTCGCAGGTCTCATGTGAATCCAACTTTATAAACGTTCAAGTGGACCTTTTGATACAATCTATTCTGGGAAATATAGCTTCTTAATTTAATAATCATATAATTACATCAATGATCTGGTATACCCCAGTTATTAGAGTACTCATCACTTGGATATCCGTGAAAGGTCGAGGTTTCGAATCCCGGTCAAGGTGTTCATAGATAATTTATATTTTACTAAGAGTGACTTGGACTTGGCAAATGTTTCGGTTTATCTCAAAAAAACCAACGGAAACCGTTAGTTTTTCCGCGATAAAAATAATATTTAATATGCTTTATTTAAAAAAAAAACTCATAAATAGTTTTATAAAGTATTAATTTATGGACTAAGCATGAGCATGTGTCATGGTAAGTGGAAATCCTGTACTCCGAAACAGAGCAACACTTTATAGGATATGCCAGGGGGGTAAATGTTTAGAGTCGTGTGCCACCAACCACACCAGTATCCACGCCCTTCAGACCGGCACATAGTAATGCTACTTGGTGACAGTAATGCTTCGCGTCAAAAATAACCATGGCTTCGGTGGTTCCTCGGACAAACTTTGTCGGCTCTTTTAAGTGCTGGTGTAGATTTTTTTACAATACTTACTGTTCCCCGCGGTTTTACACTCGTCAACTTCATGGATTACGGAAACGCGTACCCAGCGATAAATACTTACAACTCGACCTCAGTGTAGTCTAGTGAAAACCCCCGCGCCAAAGGTATGATATTAACTTTAACATTTTTTATTTTTCTTTATCGCCTCAACTACAAACATACAAATATATTAAAAATAGCAACTTTTAAAAAACAATATTTGGGTCAAAGGGCTGTGGAGATTATTATTAAATAGGCTTGTGGGACCTCCCTTTTTTCTATAACATTGATATATAATTGTATATTTACTAAACATTGATTATTATATAAAGTACTGCCTTTATATCAATGTTTAGATAGGCACGTAGGTAACCAACCTACTTACGTGCTTATGTAAAGTTCTAAGCTTTGTAATGTATAGAATACGGTCGATAATTCACAACGCTAATGTTAATTTGATGACCTTTATTAAAATATGACCCTTTTAAATGAAATACATTAATTTGTGTTATCTAAAGTTGTTTGGCATGTCTCAGATAAAAGGTAGCCGATGGACAAAAATTAAAATAGCTTCAGCGCCATCTTACAATCCATTGGTAAACTTCTAAGCTAAGTAAAGCTCGAAGTTCATAGACTGTAACGAAGTATTGGGGCTCGCCTTTGTGAGATGGCGTTGTTTGCCAATGTCAATAAAAAATAAGTGAACAGATCAACTGTATAAATTTTCTTATTAAATTTTGTAATATTTTATAAAAACACATTAAATTCGGTTTCAATTCTACGGTTTTATATCGTGACTTATGTTTTATTACAAATAAGCCTTTTGTAAGAGAGTTATTAAACCACTGATTTATATTATAATACTGTAGTAGTAGTAAAAGAGGTCAGTGTGTTAAACGTATGAGTTCGTCCATGAGGAACTTATTCTGGTGTAATGCGTACTAGTTATCTACTAGACAGTTCTAATAACTATAAAGTAATGGCTCACATCACAGTACCTTATAAGTTTAATTATATAAAACGAAAGATATAAAACATGATTATAAAGCAAAGTATTAGATATGCCACGAACTTAAATTTTTATATTTAAATTATTTTTGGGTAGAAAAAACTAGAAATGGAAAACCAAAAAAAGAACTTTTAAAACAACGCTTAGACAAACTCACTGGGAACAGCTTCATAGGAATCAATAAAAGTACACAAGTACTTTACAAATTTATCTTTATTAATCTCGTAATTACTTATACTATAAAATAAATCACAGTAGGATTATACTTATAACTAAGCATCATTGAGTCGATCGTTTTCCACATGTCTAACATGATTCGGTTATTATATCAATCTGAAGTTCGCAAATGTCGTTGGGTGTTAGTGTAAGAACTAGCCGCGGAACCCTTGTTGGTACTGGTTTTGTTGTTGCTGGGTTTGGGGGTTGGCTGCGATGTACTTAAGCGCGCGGGCGATGGCTTCAGGGATGGGTGGAGGAGTAGGAAGATGCGCGCCCTCAGCACGGAAACCTGTTAAATAAAAGTAATAAAATTAATTTATTTCGACTGACTTGGATCATAAATGGTTAGTAAAATACAAAGTTAAAAGTTAGTTAACTTAGCCTAAGGAAATAGTTTACATAAAACCTTTCTGGCATGCCCGATTGTAAAGAACGTGTACCATGCAGCAATGGCACAGGTACTGACAATCAGTCCTGCCAGCAAGTGCCCTCAGAAGGCCGCTGGAACTAGCCCAAACCCTGCGCACCAAGGACATACACCGTTTTCGCATGTTCCTGAAGAAACAATCTATATGCGTTTCGGCAAACATCCCTGACGCACTGCAAGACATAGGCAATCCCATCAGCATCCTGAACGCATTATTGTACTGATTTTACCTGTTAAACTAAAACAAGCAAACCTGCGAATTAAGCAAAAGCTTGTCTTTGGAACATAAGTACAAAAATCGAAGCACAATCCAAAACTAACATAATTTGTGTCTACATTATTCAAAGAACAATGCATAACACTTCGCAGCGTATGCAAGAAACACGTCCTACAAATTGTCGCCCTGTGACCACCAACCTGAGGGGTAGGTTGCTGGACACAGACCGTGTTCCTCATGTTCCTGTAATGACACCACCAATCAGGCCAGACCAGAACAGTGCTGCATGGCGGCAGAAATTAGCAAGGCGTAATTCCCCTGAAGAGCTCTGTCATAAAACGCTGTTCTACTTAGGTATATAAAAAAGTATCATTAATTCAATAACATAATTTTGTTGCAGAGATTTCAAGAGTTTAAAGCCTAGCATATTTTTTCAACTGTATTTTTCATTTAACTAAAGTAGCAATAAGTATAAAAAACATTGACCCGTTGATTCCATCGAAAATCCGATGGTTTACATTTTCAGACAGAACTAAAAATAATATTTTTTGAACCTTAAAAAAAAACATTTTAATCTAGAGTTTATTACTAACTAGCTTCTGAAAAAGTATTTAACTATTTAGAACTTGCCAATGTATAGAAATGTATGTACATCGATATCGGAACCATTGTCAGTTTGGTCTCGGATTACGAAAAGTAGGATCCAACCATTGATATTCTGATTAAGTATTCTTATTTTAATGAATTTATTTTGTTTTTGTTTCAAAATAATTAGATGAATAAGATTATTCATTGTAGCTGAGGTTTGATGAATTTAATGTTCGTACTTTTATAGGTTTAGATTAATTATAGGAATAACTTGTAACACTTTAATGCGTGCTGTGATATCCTGTAAATAGTGAAACATTTACTATGTGACCCATTACAAAAAAAAAAATTGTAAGTTATAATGTATCTACTGTTGGTTGTCCATTATAAATAGATAAATAAACAATCATAAACCACATCACGCTTTAGTCTGCATGTCATTTTGGAAACAAGTCTTACCGTTCTCATCAGCGATGTATGTCACGGTGATCGGGATACCCTCGGGACCAGTGTAGCTGTAGGAGCCCTGAGCAACTTGCGCTTCAGCGTCTTTGATGCCGGCGTTCTTGAGATATCCCTGTTCTTGGGCGTTGATACCGTTGCCAGTCTCATAACTGTAATTTTTTAAGACAATGGAAAAATAAAAAGGTTTGTTACCATCGTTTGACAAACTCTGATTAATAATAATTATTGACAATGGGCTGTATCTGGCCTTACTGAGACAAAGAAACTGAGACTAATCTTTAATGTACTTAGCAGAGGTTTGGAACGATAGAGAAAGCTGAGAGAAATTACAAACGACGAGAACAATATTGAATGAGTCGAAGAGAAATCTAATCACTACAAAATCTCTAAAATGCATAATATGATATGCAGCTTGCAATCTGTTTGTATGACAGTCTCAGTCAGGTTAGTTTATGCCAGTGAAGCTTTAAAACATAATTAGCTATGTAGCCTTGTAGGTATATATGAAGAGGGTACATTGCCGAAGATCTGCTTGATGTGGAGTATAAAGATTTAAGAAATTATAAATTACACTATACAGATTCTCCTGCTTTTCGCGATGTAAAGTAAATTAAGCTTAATTTTCATAGTATATCATGGAATTCTGCAAAGTTACGCCTGCTTCAATAAAATATATATTTATTATTACTATTAATTGTCAATCCTCAATCGAAACCAATATAATTGTACAAAAATCCAATTATCATGGTGCGTGCTGGTATTACCCAAATAAAATTTCTTTATGTCTGACTTGGAAATCGAACCCAGGACCTGGTGATCCGTAGTATTTCTTCATGATGTTTTCCTTTGCCGTTAAATCATCTTGCTAATTGCTTAAAACGAACATAACTTAGAAGAGTTACATGTGCGCGTCGTGCGGTTCGAACTTGTACCCCGAAAGTGAAGCTTAAGTGTGAAGACTTACCACTAGACTATCACCGACTCAAATTCCTATTAGTTAATGCAAATTAATTTTGCACTTTAAAAATCACTCATAAATTTAAAATGCTCATTTTACGTGACACCTCTAACCTCACCTCTAACCCTGATTATAAAAACTGCAACTAAGGTGAGTCAAAGATGCTATCCTACATTTTCTGGAAATGTTTTTAAAACCAAGAAGAGTTTAAAAAGCCGGCAGAGTAAGTACATACAGGTTTTGCGACAATCTTTATGTTTCTGGAATTGATAACAATCGCTGTTTAACCATATAAAGCAAGATGGTGGATAACCATCAACCAAACTATAATACTTGTTTTAAATATGATCATCTCACAATATACATATCAAGACTAAGTAATGACTACTTCAGAGATATCTATCTTGCAGAGATATTTTAACATCATTTTTTAATTTTTATGCTATTTCTCTCAAATAATTAATATGTCGTACCTTTGCGAAATCATAATAATAAATAATAAATAAATATACTACGACAATACACACATCGCCATCTAGTCCCAAAGTAAGCGCAGCTTGTGTTATGGGTACTAAGATGACAGTAATTAACGTATTATTTTCTTCTAAATCCACCCGCTGTGTTTTTATTTAAAAATGTTTCACAATGAACTCCATTATTTAATCTTATAATTCTGTCACTAACATTTGGCAGTTAATCTAATCAAACATCAATAAAAAATAAAGTGTTTGATTAATTAGATGCAAATTATCGATAATGTGTTAGTTTATTAATGCTTTGTTCTACTTTAAATTCGTTTTATATCGTTTCTTTACCGATCAAATATTATGTAATATGTATAGTGAACTTCATAATATATTTACATATTAAATGATATGGAGCCAGTTGCATTACATCATCAGGGCTGGGCTGTGAACGCTATCTTTAAGATTACTCCCACAATTTAAAGTTTAATATACTTGACATTAAAGGAATGCCCATTTATGATCCGAGATCCGAGTTTATATTTCACAATGAACTCGCATCACAAATTTGAAATGAGCCGAGGGAAATATTTCACAGCAATATTAATTAATGGCGGTTTCTCTATGTCAAATTTATGATGCTGCAAGTCTTGGGTCGTTCCGTGCGTTTGCACAAGTCTGTTGTATAATAGACAACATCATTTTTGTAAATTGAATGTGGCGTTGTATCTATTTTTGCATTAATGTTAAAGATTTATAACACAAGAAAAATAAACATTAACGGGATGTTGTAAAAACGATGAAAGTGTACAAAAGTTCATCTTATTCCTAAAAAAATATAGGTACTCATTATAAATAGTCATGTTATGGACGAAGTTTGACAATGTTTTAAATGACACGTTTAATATTTTTTTCTCATTTATAGCTACAAAGAAAAAGCTAATTCAATTTTCTTTTTTTGTATAGCTCAAGAAAACTTTTCTAAAATATAGTCGACTGAAATAACGTTCTTGTAGTCATAAAAGGCAAACTGATCATCACGTGATATTATGAAAAATAATACAATGTACGTTTGTTTGTGAACCTAGTCATTTGCTACTGAAGCGCTATTCTTGTTTTATAATAAATCGTAGATAGGTGCTATTCTGTACAGAGTAACGGAAAACAATGTATGATAACATTACCAAATTAAAATTAGCGTAACTGCAGGCTAATTAATAATGCTGCCAATTAATTAGTTCTCGTGAGAAATACAACTTAAATTATCAGATATAAAAACTTAGGTAATTTATTTGTTCCCGTGCGAAATACCACTATTTCCATGTTCTACCAAATTGACTGCAATAGATAGTAAAATATGTAAATTACCTCCACTGATAGGAACCATCAGGGTTGATTTCTTGGTTCTGTCTGATTATGGGAATGACCTGATACTGCGGCTGGGTCTGGTATTGATTGAACTGGGGGGCGGCATAGGTTAAGGCCACAAGGGCGGAGAGTACGATGATCTGAAAATTAAAAAAAAAATGTTATAATAACATGCTGACACAAACTAAACAAGACGAAAACTAAATTTTCTGATGCCCTAGTAGTTTGTTATTATTATAATAACGTAACCAATGAACAGTCAGTAATACTTTCAAGTTTAATTTACCATACAAAGCTAGGAGTGATATACATTCATAATTGCTCTAATCTATCAATGGTCAAGAATAAAAAAAAATTATATAGGCATTTAAAACCTCAGAACCCACAGAGCCAAATGGATATATAAGGCAAACCGTACTTAAATACCTACTTTGCGTTAGGTCAAACTAATTTTTATGAGAGTGATGATTCGAAACCTCGTTTGAAATATCATTTTTGACATTGTGGATTGCGTGTTATAAAAAAATGGTGTAACATTCGAATGCTATGAGAGCCGTTAACTTTTTATGGGATATATACCATTTAAAAATATGATTAATGTTGACAAAATCTAGTTTTTTATATACGCAGTATTTCATGGGATAAAAATGTTATGGCAATCAAACAGATATTGAACAATACAAGGCAATTTTAATTAATTTATTAAAAATCGAAATGATATCTTAAAGTTAACTTTGTCTGCCTGTTCATACGTCTGTCAGTCAGTCATACTGTATATCATAATTATTGTTGAAACTAAATAAAGGAGCATAGGAAATTAAAAGAAAATTTGCAGAATTATTGTGTAAAAGGACTTTTAACTTTAAGGCTATTTTTATCCTGGATTCTATCACAAAAATGATAGAATCCCAAAATCTAGAAATCGTGAAAAGATCCTGGAAAATAAATGAAATCAAATATTAGTATTAAATAATTATTTTAATTCTTTCCTATTGAAAACTTTCAACGCGAGCCTATTAAACGAACCACTATTACACATTTTTGTCAAAAACTATGAAATTTCACATAAATAATAGTATGTTATAATAACATGGATATTCAAATTAAAGTGCCAAATCGTAAAATCTCGTTTATTTACATGCTAATTTCTTTGTTTTAATCATATTTTTTTATTTCTAGTAACAAAATTTTTGAAAATTATTTTTCTATTGATCAATCATCCTTTTTTAATCTATATATCACTAAGCTAGTTGGTTTTTCCTATGTCACTCACCGATTTCATTGTTTTAATTTTTAAATATAAATTATTTTATGTAATGTAATATGTGTGATGATCCTCGGTGGATGTGTAAGACTGGAATGATTTTTCAGATCTTCGCAGCTGCTTTTATACGAATCGGCGTTTGTGCTGCGTGAAATTGGAGTATCGCGATTCGAAGGCGCATATGGCGCGAACGCTGCACATCAAAGTACAGCCGCCTGCCGGCTTCATGTCGATCATATTCATACTTCATTCTTTAGAATTTATCCACTGTTAAAATGTTGTTGCTATTTTTATAATAGCCTGAACGTGTGTAGTTAAATATAAATTATTTCAGTATTAACTTTTTTATTTTTATCCTTACCTATTACTCACACAGCTCTAACTTAATTTATTTAACACTTTTATGCGTTAGTGCACTCGAGTTTTAGATATTTAATTTACATTCAAAAAAAATACATTTTAGATTCAGGTTTTTTAATTCTCTAATTAGTATAAATAAACAAGAATGTTGCCATTATTAGTATTGTGTTATAAATTGTGTACTTTAAATGTTAAACTAACTGTCTATTTACGAAAATGATAAAACCTCACAGATGTCCCAAATCATGATAAAATTACCATTTATTTTAAATATTTAGCAATATTATATATTTAATCTTGGAGGAAGTAATTATTACAGCAACTTTTTCAATTTATAATGGTGTAATAATTTAAAAGAGTAATAGATACCTAATAAGGCTCCAAATGTCCAATTAGCATGATAATGCTACACTCGGCTCTTCAAAGCTTTTTTAAACCATAATTGCTTTGTATAATTTTTGAAATCTGTATATTATTGAATTTGTGTGTTATTTTATATGATTTTTTTATGTAAAATATTTCATAGAAAGCGCAAACGGTTGCATTCCCAAATCCCAGGATTAAGTTATACTGTGTTAATTTACAGGATTTGTCAGACTGCATCAAGGTCGGTGCTAACCAGTGCGCAGGTCTTGATACAGTTTGGCAAAGCCAAATATAGGTAACAAATTACAAAATAAGCAGACAACTTTTCGTTTTATAATAATTAGCTGTTCCCTTCGAAGTCATCCGCATCAAATAAGGGTCGTGACGGAATGCTGTAACTCATCTTCCGCTTAATTTAAATTTTTCTTCATCTAAGGGAAAAGTTTAGTTTTGTCAACCTCCGAGGTTCGATTCCCGGCAGGGGAGATTGGTGAATTTATTATTTTCGAATTTTCTCTGGTATGGTCTTTTGAGAGGCTTCGGTAGTGGCTAGTTATCACCCAATGACAAAGACGTGCCGCTAAGCGATTTAGCGTTTATTATACATATATATATATATATATATATACTCAAGATGTCGCGTAGAAACCAATTTAGAGTATGGGTTAAATGTAACTGCCATACTCCCTAATAGGTTAGAACGTTACCATCTGAACTGCATCATCACTTGCCACCAGGTGAGATTGCAATCAATGGCTAACTTGTTGTGCAATAAAAAAAAAGGATACAAGAGATGGTCGTTGTTTTAAATTGTGCCTTTTTGTAAGATTAATATTTTATGCCTCTTTTTTATTATATCTTCACCGCAATCACAATTCGTTCTTATTATTTGCCTTTGAATATGAAACGTAGTCGCTTCTTAAGGGCCTCATAAGAACGCATAATGACAATGAAATGATAACTTTTAATTTTTAAATTATTTTTGTCATAAAATGCGATATCGTGGCGTATATATATAAGATATAGGTATAATGTTCCTAGAACTTTTATATCTACTAAACCATCATTTTTGTTTCATAGAATGTATGTACCAAGTATCATTAAGTCAGTGCACGTGGATAAAAACAGTCTTCGAGCATCCTTTACAAATACTTTGATTTTAGGCGGAAGTTATTGAAATTAAATAAAGCATACTTATTTCTGAATACAATAGTTTTTTAATGGTGAGAGAATTATAATTAGAGTTATTATTTTCAGAGTTCATCGGTTAAAAACATACAAATATTTTGTGTTTATAACATTATGGTATTGATAATAAGGATTAGTATGGATTATGATGTCCATGTTTAAAATATTATTAAATCATCAAGTGTGTCTATAAACTTGATTATATACTTACATTTTAATGATAACTCAATGCTATTAGTTGCCATTTACTAACCGTTTACTTCAATAAACAATTAAAAGACGTCTGATTGGATTTCAAATTATAATAGTTCCCGTAGAGATTTCTTGTCCAAAGTTATAAAATTTCTTGAAATGTTTTGTGGAACGTTGGAACATATACCAAATTTTTAGTAGTTTTGTATAATTGATAATGTAAAAAATCATATTTATATGCTTCTTAGGGATATGTACTCTAAAAATGGCTAGTACTCGATAGGTGCGAATATCACCGATCGGATCAGGTTCGTATCGTGGCACCGAAAGCTCATAGTGGAACTCTTAGTTGACTGATATATATGCCGAATTAGAGATCATTGGAATAAGTGGTAGTGCATGGATAATAGATTTAAAGTAGTACTTGGTCTGAAGAAATACGTTAGCCAAAAATATAAAATTAAATTTACGGTTAATAAATTATTAGAAAACTCCTGGAACGCATGCAACAAATAAACGGTCGTGTAACGGTTTTAAGTGTATTAAGATCGAATAAAAGGAAATAAGCAACATTATTTGCTAGGTATAACATAATATTTTCCATGGATTTTCAAATTCAAAGACTTGTCCCGCTCGTGACCTGCGACTCGTTTGATATTGTCTGTCTATACCTATGTTTCTGGATTTTGCAGATCCCAAAAACCGTCGGTTCTCCGAGCTACGTTCCCTCATTGTTTCTTTACTTCGCAATTTATCGAGCTGTTTATTTCTTTGTTTGTTGCGTATGTCTGAACCAAACAATCGATTTTCATGAAATTTGGCACAATTGGCTATCCTGAAGACGGACTCTCTTATACTTGTTATCCCGGAATAGAACCAGGGTTAACATTCTCGGGTAATTATATAATAATTATTCATAATAGACATAGCATGCATCCTGGGGAGCAGGATACTTTTCAAGCCGGGAAAAATAACGATACGATAAACAACTAGTATAATATATTTAATTTAAGCATTGAATGACTCTCTCGAATTCAAGATTGCCTACAATGATTCAATATTATTTTAGATAAGAGCTAAACGTACCTCGCGGGATCAAAATATCGTAAATAGCTTGAACAATAATATTTAACTGTATGAACCATCACTACGAGGCGTGCCCTCTGGCGGTTAATATAATGATTTATAAGCCTTCACAGCGAACCGATTACAATAACTCCCCATTACACTGCAACATGGCATTTTTGATCATTAATTCGTAAAGGCCATATCTCAACATATTAAAGTATTTGAAGCAGTAAGCAGCGAATAAATTTTATTTAGTACGAATAAAAGTTTTTGAAGCAGTAAGCAGCGAATAAAAGTTGATAACGTAGAATCGGGTGAGGGGTTTATGGGAGCAGAGGCGCGCATGACGTCATATGACGACCTACATGACTTGTGACAACCAACAAAGACGTGAGGCTAAGCGATTTAGTGTTCCGGTACGATGTAGCGTAGAAACCGATTATGTGTATTGGTTTAAAATAACTGCTACTTACTGAAATTGCGATACTGGCTAACTTGAAGTGTAATAAAAAAAACACCTTTAGAGATCGCCAACCTACATTGGAGTAGCGTGGTGGTTCTATGCTCTAAAATCCTATCCTATGAGTAAAGCCCAGAAGTGGGACGTAAATCATAATGACGATCATGATGAATTTATTTTCTTTATATCGTAGAAACCTCAGCCTTATTCTCAACGTAATTACAACTAAAGGTCACAAAAAAGGTCATTAGAGTAAACGTTTTATAGACAAAAATAACAATAGATTATCTGCTTTATTTCGGATACCAATTGCGGATATTGACGGCCGGACCAATCATTTTCAAATAGTTGTTTAATTTGTTTGCAATCATATGGACGCTGATGCTAAGGTTAACCTTGTCTGTTTCTACGGGTATTGAAGTGATGTTGAAAAAAATGTATCACAAGCGTATCATCTGACGCTACGAAATAAAAAAAAAATACTTTCTTTTTAATCTCCTACAACTTAGCTTTCGCATGCAATCTCACCTAGTGGTAAGACTTAAATTGTAATGATCTAACCTGTTAGGGGTATGGCAGATATTTTAAACTCAATCCCCGAATCGGCACACGCGGATCTTACCGAAATCGCTTTGCTGCACGTCTTTATCCGTAGTTGGTAGCCAGCTATGCCTAGAGACTCCCACCAGATCTGACGATTGAAAATTCAGAAATTTGAATTTCTAAATCGTTCTGCTGGAGACCAAACCCGGGAAGTTCTCAGGGAGGTCATCAATAACACGCAATTTCATATTTTATCATTTTAATATTAAAATGAAGTTTTTATGAAATCATTAAAAATTGAATTACCTATTTATAAAGCCTATTTAAATTACTATTCTTGATCATGTACCATCTCTGCTAGGTTTCTCGGTAAAGATCGTTTTTAATTGATAAGACCGCTTATAATAAACATTTCTTTCCTTTTGTTATAATATAATTCGTGTTTTTTATTTTATTTCATTTTAGCTAAATGTAGGTTTACACACAGATATAAATAGGCTTTTTTGAGGTGACGGAGTTTTCGCTTTAAAAAATTACGTTTATGTTCTTCCGGATATTGTATGTAGATATTTATTTAAACAATAACGTTAATATATTTTTATAACATCAATTTGCATAATGAAATTAATTGGAATCTTCGGTCTTGATTGATCGTATCATCTTATCGTACACAAAAACACGTGTTTTTATATAATATGAACAAATAAATAATTGTTCAGTGTCCGTCTGTTGTTGAAATTATGTTGTTCCTAAGCAAGGACTATTTTTCACAGCGGCAAGTAGAAAAAAGTTTTATTGCATCCCAACAGTCGCAGTTAACGGTTCGTATATAATTCTATAATATATATCTATCAATAATTAAACTGTTAAAACTTAATTAAAGTTTCAATGTTTTAAGTAGCAAAAAGTCATATAACTGCACTGTAATGTACTCATATATTTTTAAAAATTGATTCTTGACAGATAATGAAATCATAATGAAATCAAACCTTTCAACTCATCCTTTTTCTGTTCTTCATCATCATCCTGCTCTCAAGGTTACATACGTAGAAGCGATGTGTAATTCATGATTCATTACATTTTTATCTTATTAGCAGATGTTTGCGACTTTATGAGGCTTACAAAAGATCTCTACGCGTTTGCGGCTCGTCAGAAAATATTTCGCTATAATTTTGTTTACAAATAGTGTCGCTTACATTTTTAAAATGGATTGACCTAGTATAAATGTGTTGCAAATTTGTGTGTATAGTCTTTCATCAATATACAAAATTGTTTTAACCAAATACATTTACACCCTTACTAATTAACTCTACAAAGCGGTAGTAACGCAATGTTTTATATTCTTCTTTCGAATATCAAATTATTAACGACAGAAAGAGAGAAATCAATATATAAGTCAAAGATATAGGACTTTTATCTACGTTTAAATAATAAACAGCTACGTTATGATAGGCCACTAATCTCGTATCCAGCCTTTCAACCATTTTTTAAATTTAAATGTCTTAAAAATACACACAACTAATTTATATCATTAACCTACCAATATATTGGACCCATATACGCAACTGAGCGACAGTCGCTTGAGCGCCTTGTCAGATGTCGAAGTGACCGAACGTTGCATTTGTTTTTAGTAGAACACGCGATCATCCGTTTGCTAAAGCAATGGCCTGTTTGCATAGGCTATTGTCACTACCTGGCTGCGAGATGGTTGCAAAGGTGATTCGATCAAACGCACGTCACTTACTTGTACATAGCAGAGGTAAAGCGTCTAAAAAAAACTTATCAGCTCACCTCAACTTGGGAAACAATTTTTACGCAAACGCGCCTAGGTGCTCGGATGCGAAGTTAATACAAATTTGATTACAGCAAGCAGTTTGCAGACGTGCTTAACGAGGGAATCTTGCTAAGCCCACTAAAACACACTAGTTATTGTTTTACTAGCCTTTGGAAAGTAGGTGAATTTGGACCTACTTTGACTACAATTATCATCATATATCATTGATGTGAATCAATCATCACTTAGATTGCTTCATCACCTACATAATATGATCATCACCGGCATATCATGTGAGTGATTATGCAATCTAGGTAACGGGCTAGCCTTTAACGAGCTTAGCAGTTATATTAAACCCATACGCCTTAACAGTTTCTACGCGACATCGTACCGGAATGCCAGCATGTCTTTTTGGTAGCTTCGGTCAGACAGAAAAATCAAAAATTTAAAAATTCTCAAATTGCCCCTTTTGGGCATCGAACCCAGAACCTTAGTCTTAAAACCACAGCACCCACCGTTAAGCCGGGGATTTTTAAAGCTATGTCTTGGTAATATTAATTTTACAAACACATTCGACGATGTATAGCGTAAATACAAATCAAATCCCTGTGCCTATATACACTCCTAATATTTTTTTTAACAATAGTTTTCAGAAAAAGTCACGTTTGTCATCGACAACATCACGCACATTTTTTTTCTGGTTGTCTACGTCAAACCCTGTGACATAACATTTACAAACATATTTTAGGCAGCCTTGATTTATCATGCTTTGATCTCAAAACGCCGGTAAAAAATAAACTTTATAAGATACTATAATCAACTTGTTGGTTGCCGTCAGATTTGCTTTTTGTTCCAACCTCGTTTGACGGTCTAAGTGAGTGCTTCAAATTATAATAATAGATTATGAGGCACATTTAATACCTAGTCACGTGAAGTTTCATGCATTACTTTGTCCAAACTTTTATCTATATATAAGTACGTAACAATACAAGTTTTTATCTGGAAGGAGGCTTCGGCCGTAGCTAGTTAGAACCCTACCAATAAAGTTATGCCGCTAACCTATAAAGGTTTGTTTTATTTATTTACTAAGCAATTAATTTTTATATATAACTGCCTTACCGCGCTATGATATAACATAGAGACCAGTAAATGAGTTATATATAAATAACAGAGGAGACATTTTTTTTGGGCCCACTAGCAATAATGCTGGCGTTAATTAACCATACCAACCAATTTTTAACAGTAAACGTGATCAAATTGCGGAATTCCATTATAATTCTCAAAAGTTAAAGAATGTTGCGAGTTACAGTTGCAATTAAATATCACTTTGTTTAACGGTGAAGGATAAAATTCACGAGGAAAGTTGCATGCAGAAGATATCTCGATAAAGGCTTAACCCTTCTCATTCTGAAAGAAGACCTGTGTCCTGTAGCAGGCCGGCAATTGGTCGACAATAATGATCACTGCAATAATGGTCTTTAGTATATCTATTGTAAAAAAAGTTCAGGTCGTGAGGAGTTTACACTCTAAACTTTGGAGTAGGTGGGCAACCTCACCAGGTTGCCTAGACAACTTTGAACTTCACCAAGTTAGTCGTTACTTGTGTTTATTGCAGTAGTTTTTGGTTGGGTTAGCTAAATTATAGTTAAGAGTGATTGAATTTCATATCCATTGGGAAGTTTACTGCACTATTGTGATCCGTAGGTCTCACAAACATGACTAAGAACATCCTTCAATATGTATTCAATAGTAATTTTGTTCAATAGTAATTTTGGCATCAGATATACTATGAACAAATTCAAAATTTCTTTATTCATGTAGGCCTATCACAGGCACTTATGAAGCGTTCATACATATTTGTTTACATAATTGTAACGGGATGGTGATAACTTCGTTCGCCAACTTAAATCTAAAGCTACGAGGGTTCCAAACGCGCCCTGGTCTAAGAAGAGCCCACAACAAACTTAGCCGGAACTTTATAGCAGAATGGATAATCTAAATATATTTTCATATTCGTATCCGATTTCTTAGCTGTTCTTATTTAAAGCAAGCTTAGTCGCAGGATGTTATTAACATGTAAAGGATCATGGAGATTTACAATAATTTGTAATAAATTTATGGCCTTTGACATTTACAAAGGACGTGCAGTAAACCAGTAGCTTACTTGTAAACGGATTCATTGCGGTAGGATTATGATCGTTATATTTATTTTTATTATTAAGGTAACCTTTTGCAGATAGTTTTGTAGTACCAGATATTTCATGTTATTCAATAAAGTTATCATTTAGCTAGGGCTACTAAAGATTTATCATGGTAGTAGTTTTGTAGTACTAGTATTTCATATTATTCAATAACTTTATCATTCAGCTGGGGCTCCTAATTATATCTCATGCTTATAACTAATTGATTTTGATAAAGGCCTATTGTTACAAGAAGTTGACTAGTACTTTTACTTTTAACAAATATAAAATTTTATTTGTGGTTTGACAATATTGTATATATTTATTTATTATTGATATTAATTATATAGGTATATATTAATTATTATCACTATCTATATAGTTTATTGTAAGTTTGTTATATGTACATATTATAATTGTATATATAGGTTTATGCATGTTTATTTGCAACACAGTACAGTTAAATGCACCACCTACCTCTCTTCTTGACCTGTTTTTAACGCCTTTGGTTGCCTGGAAGAGATCGCTATGTAGCGATAAGGCCGCCAAATTGTATACCTTTTGTTAAATTTTTACTTTTAATTTGTTATGTTTATGTGGTGTACAATAAAAGTGTATTCATTCATTCATTCATTCAAAGGTCTAAACTTACTAATACTATTAAAATTAAAGTATGTGTGTTTGTTTATACAATTCTGGAGACGGCTCAACTGTTGAATTGATCACACCAATATACAAAGCTTGCGACATGGGCATTTAGAATCTTATTTTTCTTGAAAATCTTGAAACTTACCTTGACACTTGAAAATTACCTTTGTTTTTCAACGATTCTAACAAAATCTTGCCTGGATATAATTTATACCCTGGAGACAGCCATAACATATTTAGTTTTAAGCCCAGAAAAACAAATGCTTCCTGTGAGATTTTTACAAATCCGAAACAAACGTCAAATCATCTAAAAGTACTTACGTCAAAAATGTGTGAAGCATAATATTATCAAAACAGTGAATTGATAAAGTTGCGTATGCAGTAATTGCTCATTGAGCCAAATCTTCAGCATAACTAACCATTGACATTTGTCTCATTTACAATGCTACTTATTGCGGATCTCTCAATCAAACTATCAATGGAACAGAATAATTCATCGTAAGTGCATAGAAATCTAAATTTGTTATTAAAATTACTATAAAACCTAATAAGTTATATGTATTTACATCTTCCACCGCTATTTGCTTTTTATACCTGGCATGTTCAAACGTTTATCATTGTAATATAATTTCATTTTAATATTTGTGATATTTACATATTATTATATAATAAACATTTATATTTAATATTCGATATATATATTTGATAATTAAAATAATTAAAATTTTTAGATGACTTTTTGTTATTTACGAAGCGTCATTTTTATTAATAATGGCATTATCAGTTCAGCGATCAAAGAATAACATAGGCTTTTACATCAAAAGTTCCACGCGAACGAGTCCGCGGGTAACAACCAGTAATAAAATAAAATATTCATCATAATTACTATAGCGAAAACGAAATCGATCTCTGTGCTTTTTATTGCGCGAAATAGCACCGGCATGTACATCAGAAAGGTTGTCAAAAAGGTCGACATGCAGTCTGAATCAATGCTTTATAGGATGGCGGCAAGATAATAAACAATTTGTGAACTATACACGAATCTTTTGCACAGTATGGCGCAGCATATTATGTTATTTACTTGCAATATCGAATGTCAAAATATTCGCGCGCAAGAATCGGGCTAAGATTGATGAGTTTCTGTGAATTATCTACGATCGAACGTCTTCCCAATAATTGACCCCATTAGCAATTCAGTGATGTAACACGTAGGTAATTAGCTGTTTTGATAGTCAAGTTGACGATAAACATTAAACACATGTCAAAAAGGATGATCATTGTAGATGTTCTCTCGATGAGCTCCATCTTTATACTAAATCTACTGAATTCAGCCTAATCTTTGTTAGGAATTGAACCAAAGGTTTTTAAGGTATTGAGTTTTTCTATTAAGAAATTCTGGATAGGTACCTACCCAGTAAAGTCCGGAGTAGAGAGTATATATACTTGTATTATCCACAAATATGCTTCGAGTGCACTTTAATCCTTCGAACTCGTTGAAGCCAAGCTGTCCGCATTGTAGAAGCGTAGTTGGTCTTTGCTGTAATAAACCACCGTTCTTTCTTGATCCCATGGAAGATCCCATGAAAGATACCATGAGTATGTGCTTAGTAGCGGAGCATTAATATGCTAATGGTGACTATATTATAGTACATCATTAAATACACTGTTCAAAATAGTTGGAAAACGAGCGGTGATAACATGATCGTCCATTAGCTGCTTCGCAAAACCTTGTAAAAGGATTTATTATGTTAGTGTTGTTTTAATTGTAGTGGAGTTAGCAGTTAGTTAGGAAGGCCCATTTTATTAAAAAAGTTATTAAACTAAGCCATGTTCGGTTTTAAGCATAGATTGAGCGTAACTTGAAAACCTCAGATTGAATCTCAATACGAAAGTAGTGTAATTCGAGTAGGAATTTTTCCGCTTACAAATTATTGTGTTTCTAGGTGTATATTTTGGTTTACTTTATGTTATTTAATTTTAAGTTGACATTGTTTTTTAATTTCACAGTTTTGATACCTTCATTTTCTGTCTTTTTGTATAAAATGGAAAAATTATTTTATAATTAAGGTGTTATAATAATTTGTATGCTATAGAATGGCAGATTATAGCACGGAACTTTTTATTATAAGATCAAATTTGTTAACCTGCAATCACGCAAATAAAGATTTGAATTTAAAAGGTGTATTTTTGATAAAGACTGAGTGGTTACTTCGGAGTTCACGTAGAAATAGAACCAACCATAGCATACAGATGAAGCGAGAAAGACGGTTTTATGAATTCACTAAATAAAGTAAGCATTAACATTGAATAATAATAATTAATATGAGATTCCTGCATTATTATGTTTCTTGCAATTTTCCATTATTAAGTTAAGTAATGGTATATAAATAAAGAAGAAGTATAAAAATACCTGAAAACATCTACATATAAATGCGATATAAATGTCACGAACCCTTGACACTATAAAATACCTGACCGCGATGCACCTATATAACATAATATGCATGTTTGTGACATGACTTAGTGCATTACGGACCTACGGTAAAATAGTAAATTATTACATATATTGAGAAACTATCAAGGCAATCAAAGCGAACGTAGTACGAACTTTATTAAAAGAAACGTGTAAGGAAGAGACCATAAGGTATTGAACCTTTATGGAAAGATTTCTGGACTTCAAAACGTCGAAAAATCGAGAATTTTTCTTTTGATTTGTTTTTCTCAGTTAAAAAGTTATGTAATTTAAACACCTGCTAGCTTTAAGTTGACCCACGCTTCAGTAAGTATACAGGTGCCCCAAGCTACCGTAGCTAGAAGAAAGCGCAGTGTTGGTAGACCTCTAACTAGATAGGATGATATAGAGACGATATCAAGTTAGCGAGTCGAACCCATGGAGTGTAGAAATCAAGCTTAAAAAGTTAAATTAGATACACCTATTTAGAGAGACCTGAACCAAATAAAACATAGACAAGTTTGTAATAGCCTATTTCATAAACTAGATTATCAAACCATTAAATCAAAGACAAGGTCAATATTTGAAGCTATGGTGCTTAATATATCGCTATCGCATATTTTGTAACTCAATTTTATAGGTGCGAATTTGAAAGGTTAGCTAAATATATTCATATATGAATGCTGCACAAGGGTATCTAATAATTTATCAAAATATTGTCAAGATATAATTTCAGATCATTACTCTTAGTGGATAAACGATCAAGCAAAATAACTCTTAAGCGATATCCTTACTTATTACATACTAGCTAGGTGTTGATTCTGCGGTGAATCAGTCGTAAGGTTGGATGTGAAGCAAGGACGATAACTGGTGTAAAAATACCGAATTGTGGATTGCACTCAAAATAAACATAAGACGGTCTAAGTACCTGGGCAAACTTAAAAATGCTGTAAAAGCTAATTAATTAACTTGCTCAATAAAGATGACTATTTTTGTGTTTTTTTAAACATTAGAAGTACGAATAAACTTACAATGCAATATACTAAGTTACATAAATTTCATGACTCTTTTTTTTTATTTGAAATTCTATACAGTTCTACAATAGAAGACCTATTAACAACTTGGAGATGTCTCCTAAAAAGTTCAAACCTTGTATTAAACGTAAGCTTATAGAAAAGTCCTATCTTTATATATATATTTTTTGTGTGCGTGTGTATGTCACTGAACTCCTCCTAAACGGCCGGACCGATTTGAATGAATTTTTCGGTATGCGTTTGGGTTGCACCCTGGATGGTTTAGATTCACAAATCAGCCCGACAGATGGCGCTGGGGTCCGCTAGTTATAGTATAAAGGTCTACGTAATCGATAAAAAAAGCTTGGGTGTGTATTATTGCCCTAACCAAGTAGCTCTTTTTATAATTTTAAATGCCAATGTGAGATGTTGATAACAAAAAAAACACTCGGCTAAGTTTGTTGTGGGCTTCTTCTTAAACCAGGAAACATTTGGAAACCTCGTAGCTTTAGTTTTAAGTTTACGGATATGGTTATCGCCATCATCTCATTACCGTATACCTACCGTACCATCTATAGGCGTACTTGAATAAAGTTATTTTTGACTTTTGACTATTTACTCTTACTCACATTTAAGTATTTATAGTATGTTAAAGTATAGTGTAGTATTTTTGAATTTTTGAATTTTTTGAATCAAGTTTTTAACCTTTTTCGTTTTCTTTTTAGTTTTCCTTATCCTAAGGTTGCCTAGTAGAGATCGCTACTTAGCGATTAGGCCGCTATTAGTATCCTAACTATTTGAAGTGTCTGTTTTTATTGATTTTCTTAACTTGTTGTGAAGTGCAAATTAAGCGTAGATAAATAAATAAATGTTTCTTGGGAATTTTACGTATTTATAGGATCTATGCATTTATAATGTAATGGAGGTATGGATTGACATTGTTGCCGACACTTTTTTGTACCCAGTGTTAAGTGGAATACCTTCGGTCATAAACAGAGCAACAGTTCGCGGGGCAAGCATGGTACATTGAGGCAAACTGAAGCGTAGCTGTTAAGCTAATTGTAATAAAAATATGCTTGTGATTACGCCAGCAACCTCGCCATTCAGACCAAATTAAATGACAAATATTGGTTGGCGGAAAAATAAGAATGGTAGTAATACTGAAGAGTTTTGTTTCAAAAACTTGTGCCACCTACTACTTATTGCTTTAACTTTCATACAATCACCGAACTTATGTCAACTAAACTTACCTTCTTTGCATTACTAATTAGTTCTGGAATACATAGTTTTATTTACAAATATCTTGTTTTATGAAGTTAAGATTTCCATTTTCATATCTGGTAATAATTGTTGGATATTGGGTGTTTCCCATACTGGAAGAACGTGGAAGGTTGAGGAATCTTGACTCCTTTCTTTTGATCCATCTCTCCTATGAAAGAGGAGAGCTGTGCCCGGCAGTGAAACATTAAAAGTTTGAAGATAATGACGATATAAAATATAGGAAATAATATATGCATACTTAAATAATTTGTAGTATAGCTTCAACATATTAACATATTAATTTACACGTGTATAATACAAATGTCTAATAGTTTATCAATTTATGAATGTAAAGTAATAACCACTCTTTAATTTATATGTTTGAACCAGCGACATAACTAAGCTTCTGTAACACTATTATCAGAACATTATCATATTATGTACACAGAAGCGACCTTCCCTGGCTTCGCACGGGTGCAATGTATGTTAGTCTGTACGAGTATGTACCTAATTTGAAATTGTTTTTCAAGAGTTTGAATGTTCCCGCATTTTGAATCATTGATAACCTCTAAGATATTCATTAAATGACTGTAAAGTAATGCTGTAAAGGACAGTTTTGATCCTCATGATCTTCACAACATATCTAATGTATTTCATTGGATAAGGAATAATACTGTATTGTTCAAAATAGTTTTGTAAATAACTCACAATTTTTGAAAAATGTAAAAGATAGAAATAGTTAGGTACATAGGTGAGGGTTGGACATAAACATGTACCATTGCGGATTTTTTTTCTAGACTTTCTTAAGGTAAGGTTATGCAAAAATGTAGTATATTATTTTGATTTGTCTCGTAGGTGAAAAACGTGTTTATTTACGACATTTCATGAGAAACCTCTAAAATTATCAGTGTTCCTCTGCTATATTAGGCATATCTTATACATAATATAAACCTTCCTGTTGCATTACCAGACATTGGAAGCGACTTTGTTTTGTACTTTGTTGTGATTCACATTATCATATATTTTCCCGGGTTCGATCTCCAACAGGGGCAATTTGTAATTTATATTTTCTGAATTTTCTCTAGTGGAAGTCCGTAGTGATATAGTAAAACACTGAGCATTTTTAAATATTACGGTCTTTTTTAAGATTAAATCTCACTTGTTGTTTATCTCGTAATTTTGAATGATAATTCATTTGACACGCATCTGTTTCGCTTTGTGTTTAACTTTACTGACACCATGCTCTGCTAGTTTCTGACAAAGACAAGCAGTAAATAAATATACTACGACTTTACATACATCGCCACCTAGCCCCAAAGTAAGCGTAGCTTGTGTTGTGGATACTTCGATAGCTGATGAATATTTCTATGAATATAATACACAGAATTACTTATAATACACAGATAAATACCCACTGACTGAAAAAAAAACATTTTCCAGTTGCGGGAATCGAATCCACGGCCACGACTCACAAAACAGGTTCGCTGTACACTGCGCCGTCAGTAATTGTTTAAATACTTTGATAATCATTTTCTTCCTACTTTATAACCTATGTAAGGTTGCATGGAAAAGATCGCTATGTTAGAATTATACGCATTGTGTTGAATTGTCTCTATTACGTTTTCTGTATTTTTGTTTTTGTGTACAATAAAAGCGTAATCATTCATCATTATCAACGTCATATCAATCCAATACCAACCCAGTACAAGGCACAGGTCTGCTCCCACAGTGAGAAGGGGTAAATCATTCAATAATTTATAATTACTCATTATTTATCATTACCATCAATTACTCATAACAGTCCACCATTGGCCTAAAGGCCTCTCCCAGGTGATTGCAGTAGACGGTAGTAGTAGAACAACACCCGCGGGAAGTGGAGGGTTGGTAACTGCATTCCGATCTGCCACACGGCAGTTAGTTAGTTATTCAGTAAGTTTATAGTACTATGTTAGTACGGAAACAAATTATTCAGTACAAAACTTTATTACATAAAACAATTAATATTTTCAAAGCTTAATATTGTCAAATAATTCAAATTATTGTCAAATAATTTAAACTTACATGATAATGCAAGCGTTTCTAGAACAATAATATTGAAAATGATAATGATATTATGGATGCAATGATTTTCAGCTGTTGTTTCAGTTATTCCGTGTAAAACATAGAATCTGTTGTTGGATTATGAAGTATACGTTATTTTTTTATATTTTCACCGTTGATTATCACGGCACAAAAAATACGATATACTTTTTGAATTCAATACTTTAGGAAAGGTGCTCAAGGTAGCGTCACGTATAATTTCGTAAACACACACTCTTCAATTCATGATACTTATGCCGACGTTAAATATTCTAGTGTGATGAAAATAATATTATATTATAATGATGATATCATGCGATGAACTTTATTATTGCAAAAAACATTCGCCTAACTAGATCGATAATAGCATTACTTTGAACTGACATCCATATTTGGTTTTGTGTGCATGTACCTATCTCGATTATTGTCAAGGCCAAGTTATTGTAATAGGTTATCTGAAATACCATCTCTATAATACACTTAGACTCGATTTTTCTATAAATTAGCGATGAATTGGTTAGAAAAATGCGCGTTGGCGGGGCCCACTAGGCGCAGAAGCAGCAGTGGGAGGGAGCGTCTTCAAATAGTCTAACGCTCTTTGGATTGCAGGAGGAATTGGCGGTGGAGTCGGCAGATGAGCACCCTGTAAATACAAACAGATACATGCATATTTATTTCTATATAATGTATTTCGAAACAGTAAGATTTTAAAATTTGTTTATTTTTAGCGACCAAGACCCTAGGGTCACATATTGAAACACATGTTATTGACAAACTACATAAAATAACAATTTAAAATGCTGATTACATTTGTCACAAGCACTCTTAGCTCTGATGCATTGCATTATTAACACTATCGAAACCTATAAACGTCACAAGCCTTGTTACAGGAGGGAGGATTTTAGGGCCCAGATCCAAAACAATTTTCCAATGAACGTTTGCGGTCTTTTACAATTATATTACGTTTCAATGATAACCAGTACTGACGATCTCAAAGGTACGTAAGGTTAGGAAAGCATACTTAAAAATGACAAGTAAACCCAAATATCGTACCCGGGATCTCGTAATTCGTAATGCCACTAAACCAATAATCGTAACATGTAGGTAGAATATCTGCATATAACGCCTAAGCTATGTTTTTTAAATGCAATTACTTTTAATTTATGCACTTTTGTGGGACAGTATTTCTTAACACAAACAATAGTTACGCAGTTATTGTTTCGTACTAATATCGACATTTGTAGCTCACAATGTGCTTAACATAAATTAAATGCCTTAATGCGACAGAATTACACATGTCTTCATGTGATTTGTGCTACAAGATAATGCAGTTAAGACGCAACTGTAGCTATCCCACACACGGTTATATATTTTCGCAAAGAATATGGTAATATTATGCAAAGAATCGTTCTTGTTTCTAAAATAGTCATATGAAACGTATAAGTAGGCACTGCCTGCATAATAATGAGCACTTCTTTACATGTAAAAGGAAGATGGACAGGCTATTCTGGTCAAAATACTTTAACATGGCATAATTAAAGTCCTTATAAAATTATTGACAATACTTTTAAGAATAAGCCAAAGTAGTGACTAATTTAATCGCCCGTGCGAGCTATATAAACTTAAAAGGAATAAATAACCTTAGACTGTTTATGTTTATTTATGTTTAATTACATTTTTATATCCTTTAATTGCCAGGAGAGGTTCTAAAATAAAATACATAATATAAGCTACCTGATACAAAGCCAGAATTGCCCAAGAATCTGCCTACTGTTAAACGAGATTTCAATATATCTGTTATTTACAGAAAAGTGTAAAACTTGTTGCATAAATATTAAAATTCGAACGAAGTCAATATTTTGTAACTTCTTTATTACCGGATAGAATTGCGAAGGCATCGTAAACAACGAATGATGGTAATGGCCTTGATGATTTCAATGAATCTCAGACATTGATACCGGTGTCGTAGGTTAAATTGAATTCGAAAACGCTTCCCATTTCCCAAGACCGGGTCACGGGTCGGCGTTTGATATTTGGAAGCGACATTTGCTTATACACATATTGGCCAACGTCGTCTCACACCCGCGCCTGTTTTCTCAGACTTCTTCCACATTCCTTACGCAACTTGGATGATTCAGGTTCGTAACATGCGTAATTTTCAATGCATATTATTTGTTAAGCACTGGCCCACTCTTAGCTACTAACTAATGAGGCAACTTTTGTTACGTGTTAATACCAGGACTTCTTGCATCTTTTTGACTTTTACACCAGAATTTCTTAATGCAGAACATTGAGAGGTACCTACTATCAGAATAAAGTAAGCTCCAGAATATTTGAATAAAATCACAGCTTCGATTGAAAAACTGTATAATAAAGGTAGGCTTTAAGTGCAACGTCTTGGAAGTATACAACGGGTTCCCCAAACGTCTAGTAAGGCCAATAAAAGGGATATTTAAGTTAGTGGGTCGCACATTGTCTCCGTCCTATTCAAAGGATGGAGGTAGCCATAAAGCTTTTCTATCACGTAAGTGAGGCTTTAATTGACAAGTCTTATATAGAATCTTTAATGTATGTGAACATTATATCGTGTACGAGTATAAATCCCTAAAAATTTTTTAAAATTAGTACTTCCCTTAACCTTGTAGACCAATTCACAAAAGCGAAGAGGAAAACGTTGATTTCGAGAAATTAATATTTAATTGAGGACAATTTCAAAAGCATCATAATTATTTACAGATTCGTCAAAAGACCTACAGAAATGTCACTTTACATAATAAGTTTATTGTTCCAAACAAAAGCTTTATTTGAAACGCATAAGTCCACTTAAGCATACGTTTAAAACCAGTTACAGGTGAATCTTTATCGGTCTTTCAAAACGGATGGTTTATGATAGTGCCTTACTTAATGCCATATAAATAAAGAACTTATAGTTTTTTATTCCTTAGTAGGTCAATGCTGATTACATATAAATATGTTTATTGTAGATTTGGAGTTATATTCCGTTCAAAGTTACTTTAAGACAATGCCGATAAAATCCAAATACGGGTATCGTATTAAAATTTTATGTGTCTGAATAACTGATAAAAATTTATCGATCACGTACAAAGGCACTAAGCCTAAGTATTTATTTAAATTAAATTTTTACTTCTTTAGCTGTTTTTAGTCCCACCTACAATACTCGCGATAGCAAGTATTGTAGGTGGGTGGGAATCGCAGTGAACGAATCAACGCGATTTACCCCGTCGCCCGTCCGCTCTCTCACGCTTTTCTGGTCTGACGAAACTATCTTTTTTAATTGGATACATGTAGTTAATAAAAGTTATTATGCTTCCTCGAGAATTAGGCTATTAAACGCAGAAAAATTAGATTAAATTAAATACGTTTCATATTAATTTAATCGTTATATTTTTATTCTGGGGAGAAAATTAGATGAATCTTCCTTATTCTATGATAACCGATAGCGTTTATCGAAAGCGGCACACAGGTAAAGTCTAGGGCACATAATAAACATTACCTAAATATAATGAAATAACCAAAACTACCAATAAATACCTATTGTAAGTCATAACAGTCAGTCTATAGGATCGCAGACTTCTGAATGTCTATAGTTGGTGTACGCCCTTAGTGTATCGTATTTATCAAGACATCTATCAGGATTGTATTACATACCAACGGAAAAGGTGTCAAGGTTTTAAATTAATACCAGTGTAGGGTCGGACTGGATGACATTTTAGAAGATAATAAGAAAATATTAATATGCCAATAAATCTACGACAGCAAAACAATGTTGTTGATTTTGATTTAAAATTTCAAGTTTAATTTATTTTCTATTCAACGATCACTTATTTCAGTATAACATGACATCTGACAGTATTTATAAGAATTTAAACATAGAACAACGCAAAAAGATAATAAATTAAAAAAAACTTCGACGGTTTTGCATGCGTAATTAAATAACTCAGAGAGAAATGTCCATTTTTGTTAGCATAAATTATATATACTTTTATGTTGGTCAGAAAATGCTTACTTGTGGCTGGAATCCATTCTCATCAGCTATATATTGAAGTGAGATGGGTGAACCATCTGGAGCCTTGTAGCTAAACTTGCCCTCAGCGACTTGAACTTCTTGCCCTTCCCCCTTGCCGAAGTTCTTTACGTACCCGGATTCTTCTGCATTAATCTCATTTCCCGATTGATATCTAAAGCAAAATTTTGCCAATGTTATACCGTTACAAATGTTACATATAAATTGAGTAGCATTTGATTTGCCTTGAATCCGGGAACCGCCTATCTCCAGCAGAGCCTCAAAATCAGTTCCATGATTAATTTGACAGAATCTGCATAAGATATCGCGGAAATACACACGGAATGTTAGGAACGATCATGACATGCTGATGGCAATAAAAATATATTATTGATTTAAATTTAGCACACACTGCGGGTCATAGAGCAACTCAATGCGATATTAAATCCACTTATGTGGTATATATTTACTTTTTCAGGTATTAAAATAAGGCGTTTAGGATAATTGAAAGATCTTTGGAGTTTTTAGTAAGTATATGTTATTCAATGACGCATAATCGGCTGACCGGTTTAAATGAAATTTAGCATACGGAACAACTAAACCCTGGATTTATTATTACTTTTACATTTATAACCATCATTTACACCCCTTTACCGGCCTACTACGACACGGTACGACTGCGGTACTTTCACGGCACGGGTCTCATCACAGAATGCGAAGGGTTTACGGCGTAGTCCATCAGACTGGTTAAGTGCAGATTGGTTGGCTGTATATGCTCTTGAGAGAGTTACAGAATGCTCTAAGGCACACAGGATTCCTCATTTAGGTTTACTTCATCGTGAAAGCAATTGAAATTTAATTGCTTAAAACGCACGTAACTCCGAAAAGTTAGAGATGCGTATGCCGGAGATCGAACTCGGTCCCCTCGAACGAGAAGCAGCAGTCCTAACCACTTTATCCTATCACCACTTCGTTTTACCTTTAATTTATTATAATTATAAATCTATTTGTATACATACAGCCATTTGTACGATCCGTCAGGATTAGGCCCATCTGATTCATATTTAATTATAGGTATTGGGTCGATCGGTCTTTGCGCCTGCGCAGTTGCGAGTTCAATGAAAGCGGTGGCCACCAAACTTACAAATATTATGGAGATCTGCAAAGAAAAAAATATTATTTACATTATCAACGTAGATGCTGCACTGATGCTCCACCTGACTGATGGGTAGATAACCCATCAGTCAGGTGGAGAGCTTAATAAAAAATTAACAAATATTTTCGACACGATTTTGATTCACAAAATATATTTCGGAACAAATAAGTTTGATCTTAAGTTTTGCCAGTCGTGAATTGGTGAAAAACTCGTACTCTAGCTACGGACTCTATTTTCAAAAAGAGCGAACCAACTTATACGAAGCCTGACAAAAGAAATTAGCAATATCGTTGTAAAACATTTGTGGTATTCAGTTAATAATATAATTTCGCTGTAGTCACAGACCGAATAAGGCATTCTAAGTCAGGTATTCATTATTTGTTAGCAACATTAAGGTCACTATACCTATTTCCCCCCAAGTTTTTGCATCGGTTATAACCACAAAAACACGTAATAACAATTGTAATTCCATCCTCTATAAGAGCAGTGAGGAGGGTCCATGCTCTTCATTAATTTCCTCTGAAAGGTCAATTAATTGGCTGAGGATGATTTATTTATTTTATTTTTATTATTAACCTACAAAAACTCGTTTCGTTAGATAAGGTTGTCTACTACATTTAGAACAATTCATCAAGAAGAACAAAACTCCTAACTCTCTAGACTACTGACTAACGCTTTAGTACAGTAGTAGTCTAATTAATTAAGCTCATAAGCTAAATGCACAGTTAACCAGTGTGTATATAAGAATACTGCAACCCTACAATGTACATATATAATATATTCTCAGTACATAATGTATAGACCACTAACAGTGTAACCTGTTAGTGTTCTGGCAGTTTATTTAATACCATACCCTCTTATCAGTTTCTATGAGGCATCACGCCAGAACGCTAAATCACTTTGGCTTATTTGTTGGGGCGATAACTAGCCACAACCGAACCCAGGACGTATAAGACCACAGCACTCAACACGGCGCCAGGGAATTTCTATTTTAATTATTCCTATTCACGAATTTGCTTACAGACTTTCTTGCACCTTTTGTGTTAAATAATAATAACACAGTTCAAGAGTCAAAGGATTCACGCCGCAGCTTTATGAAAGGTACTATAAATAAACGTCAAGTTAAAAGCTCGTCTCTGGCAGAACGTGACACGAATGTATAGCGACATGAGGAAAGAAAGGGTTTCGTGACTCGATTCCCATCATCATGCTTATGTTATAAACGTGTATATACCTAACGTAAACGCTATCAGATTTTTAATATTTTTTGATAAAATTAAATAACTACGAACTGAGTATTATTGAGTATTCTTGGGTCATGCATTTGGTGTAATTACCAAAAAGAGAAAAAAATCTAAAGTGGCTTAAAATTAAATATTTACACATATTTTAATAATAGACTTTATCTTTTAGTAAATGAAACATTATTTTTAGGTATGCTTTTGTTTAAATAGTGTGCTTGTCTAAATTATATTAAAATTTCTTTAAATATTCAACATTAGTGGAAAAAAATGGCTTGTACTAACTGGTAGATCTTGAGATCAAGCAGAATCTTAGTTTCATATATAGTAATAAAATAGGTAGATGTTTGAAAAGCGAAATTAATCCATTGAGAAAATAAAACGAATTTTGAAAAATAATATAGCAATCAATTTGACTTGAACATTTAATTTAATGGCGTCAAGTTATAGCTAAATAAGGTATTATTAAATTTTTCTTAAGGTATTTTTAAATGACCAATCTCTTCAATATAGCGATAATCCCAGTTCCCAGTTTACCTAGGAAGTGGAACGTATTACTTATATTTTTAAGTACGAGTTAGCCCTGAAATTTCACCTGCTGGTAAGTGATGAAGCAGTCTAAGGTGATAACGGGCCAGCCTGTTAAGGATATGGTAGGTAAACCTGTTAGGGGTATGGCAGCTATATTAAACCAGTATTCCTAAACGGTTTCTGCGACTACTATTTCATCGTACCGGAACGCTAAAATTCTTAGAACCACGACTTTGTCGTTAGGGTGGAAGAAGCCACGGCAGAAGTCTCCTACCAGACCAGACCGGGGAAAATTAAAAATTATAAATTCCCTGCCGAAGATTGATCCCGGCACCTCCCACTTAAATCCATAGCGCTCGCCGCTGCGCTAGGGTGGTAATCAAACACTTATTTAGTTATGAGCCTGTTTTACAATCGCCTTATAAACATTAACTGATGGGAAAATTAGACATCATGACATATTTGAAATACCATAATTATCAAACGTCCAGTTTATAATTACTTACGGCCGTTTTCTATATTTAATCTATCTGTAATCTGTGGATAAGTTGCTAAGCAAAGTTACTATTGGTTAAAAAAATTATGCATACTTTTGACAATAACAACGTTGCAAGGTAATAAATCTATAGATAAATAAAATAGTCATTAGTTAAAGCTTATCTGGAGATTGTGAAACAGGCCCAACTGTCTTATTTCGGTAAGTAGTAAGAAAATATTCAAGCTGACTGTAGATAGCAATAATTCTGCTCGGCTAATCGTCTAAACGGATTTTGATTGGACTAGAATTAACACAGGAAGGTAGAATATTACATAGGGCGTCTTATATCTCAGAGGCTACTTACTACCCATGCTTTTCTAAGGTAGGTAGGATAGGGAAATTTTCATTTCGAAGGTAGAATGGAATAGTATAGAATAGAAAAACTTTACTGCAACAAAACAAAAAAGGATTAGTGCTAGGATGCAAACGCTGGCTTATCTCTTAAGAGATTGCTTTTAGTGTATTAGTATTGGCTAAGAAAAAGTTTATATGAGAGTTACAGGAGTACTGGTCTGTAAGTTCACATAGCTCAATTATAAAAATTCGTGAAATATTGTATCCAGAAGCTTCTTGTAATTTGTTACTAGCCTACCGACCAAAACGTGCCGCCTAGCGATTTTACGTTTCGGTACGGTGCGGCGTAGAAACCGTTAGGGGTTGTAAGCCACACACCAAATAAAGCCGCTACCATCTTAGATTTAATCACATATCACCAGGTTTAGTTTGCAGTCAAGGACTGACTTGTAGTGGAATAAAAAAAGTAATTAAGAAACTTTAAGTTCGTGTGAATATAAAGATAGGCAAAATGTCTCACCATGATTTACTTGGCAACAATTGGTGCCAGGTCCTGATGCACTAAGAAGCAACTCAAGTGTGTGTACAGTGACACTGGCTTGGGTTTATATACCATCATCTTTACCTATGAACTTCGCACGACCTGCGCGCATCCCGACGATTCATCTTCGAACGCTCATAAATACATTATATGCATGAATATATTTACTGAACGCAGACATTACAAAAGCATTTTAAACAATAACTTGATAATGGCTACCCATTATAAATAATTGCAGTTTTATTGGAAACAGAGAAACCTTCATAGGAACGTAATAACCTTTATGGTGTACTAACGATTTTTGACGCTATATTGAATCTGAATTAATTTCTAGTAATTTCTGAGACAAAAAAATTGCTCAATAAATTATTTGATTTTATAGGTTACTAGCTGTACCCTGCCACGCTTCGCTGTGGCACATTGTGATTGAATTGTTGAGAAAAATAGATAAAAACAATCCTTGATGCATATTATATATCATGCTAAAATTTCAGCTCGATTAGTGCAGAACTTTTTGATTTTTTGAAGCGTACACAAACCAACATAACATTTATGTATATAGAGATTTACTAATATTAAACTACTATGACACATATATATTTCCACTCGCGTGAGTTACAATTCAAAACTAATGCAGCCATATATATTACACATAGGCTAGGCCTAGATTTATAACAATGGACCATCCTGACAAATATTTGCGACGCTACAAACGTAAGCCTAAAAGCTAGGATATTAATGTACCACAGATTCTACCGAGAGCTCTAAAATATATATACAAGAAGGTTAAATAACCCTGGTGGATTGCTCTGGAGACAAGAATGAGAGGAGTCCACGCATTGCAACGCCGAAGTTTAGCATTTATTTGTTTAATGTCTCTGTTCTTTTAGCACTATTATGACATCCGTCCATGCGGCATTGTAGTTTCATTGCAGCGCCACAGTGCGCGTGTAGCCGCCAATGTTTACTCATTGGGTTTAGACGCCGCGCCGTAACGCATCGAAAACGCATCGTGTAACCTTACTCAGATCTGTCCAGTAAAAATAAGAAGCCAAAACTCCTACACGCTCCTGACAAAAACGCAAAGTATACTTTACTTCAAACGCAATGTAAAGTAACGAATTAAGAGCTCTTTCATGTGTATCATTAGTTTTATTAATGTCAAGTGAGCGGGTCTTCTATGTTGCACAAACATATTTGCAAATACCTTTCGGTGTAATTGTTTACCTAATTTGACTGCTACAATTACGATGCACATCATTTCCTAAGTTACATACTGCTTAAGTAGGTACAGATTTTCAATATATAGGCGATCTGCTGCAGCATATTTCCTTGAACAACAAGCTCTAGGTTTAAACCAATCATATTGTAATTAAAATTGTATGTAAATTTTTTTGTGATTTTGAAATAATACTTAACGGTCTGTTATATCTGATTCAAAAGTACTCGTACCTTTATTGAAACTTATACTTGTCGTTATTGAGTAAATAATTTTATATTCGAATTCATATTTCTATCTTCCATCAATTATAAATGCTTCTTACTTTCGTAAATATTCTGTTTTAATATTATGCGATCGGGCAATTACCAACGTAAAATAACCCAAGAGTTGGAGGCGAAAATTTGGTTGTAAATAATTTTTAGAAATGAAAGCGTCATGTTAATTTAAGTATCGTTAAACCTGAGTAATGGACTATTTTACGGTTGCACGTTTATTTAGTGTTGGCAATAAACACCAAATTTTTCAATGTACTACAAATCTCCACGTTCATTCTGTCTTTTATTGTACTCTCTTTCATCCTTTTACGCCGCTCTACCTTAAGAAACTTTCACATCTCTTGACTCCGCGCCGATCATGAACAAAAATAAACTGAGGATAGCCAAATGTAAATCCCGTGGTTATTCGGATTCATAAACTGTAAAAGCGGTAACACTGTGGAATGCTCTCCCTGATAAAATTGGAAGCTCTTATCCACTGGCGAGGGATTGATTATGATTTCAATTCCTTGATAGGGCATTATTGTAAGGTTGTATTGGGTTTATCTGCTATAAAGTGATCAGTAGTACAGTGTTTTACACCTCCATGCCTCCGAGCACGTTAAACAATCTGTTCTGGTTTTTAATCGTTAAAGCAAATGCTGCATCCTATAGACTGAACAACTGACATAGCGGACAGCAATCGAAACTTTCATACTAGAATTTAGTATTTTTAACTTGTAAATTTTAATACTAAGCTCTTAGGCTAAGTATACCTAAACATTGCTTGCGACATGTCTGCATCACTTGACTCCTCTCTCGCGATTATTACAGGCTGCTGTAAAGGTCTATGGAGATTAGAGAAAAACCAAATATTATAATAAACGAGTTGCGGAAT